>NC_064769.1:15000-315000 GCF_011397635.1 Epinephelus fuscoguttatus | reverse complement strand
CAATAACATTTTGATAATTTTTGCCAAAGCATTATGGCCTTTTGAAATAAACACTACACTAATTCTTCAGTTCACATCAGTAATGCCATCTACTAATTACTGATTGATCATCCAAGAAATTATCACTGGTGAGTCAGGTAGGTGGTACAAAAACTGCTGAAGCAGTGTAGTGAGTTTTTTTTTATATTAATCTGTAACTTACACAAACATTGCGTTAGTCCACATTGACCTTTTCTCTGTCTCTCTCTAAAAACATATGCAAGGTCGAGCAGTGTTGTGGTGCTCGTCTCTGTCTCTAAGTCCTTACTGTTGTTCTTCAGTTCAAATAAAAACAAGAAATTTGTGCTCTCGAGACAGGACCGCTCAGTGAATAACCTCCTAAGTCCTATGATAAGCTATTATGGCAAGGCTTAACTATACAGACCAATGAGCAGCGATAACTAACACATCTTTGGGGTCATCAGATGGGAACCTCCTTTCACCAGTGTTTCGTCCAGTTGGTCTCACGACACCTCCAGGAGGCTAGACCGTGATCTCTGGCGTCCCAGAGACACTCCCCTAATGCCAGCTCTCACTGCTCCCCGCCCTGACCCAACAACCTCCTATACCTTACTTACACATGGCTATCTCAACCCAAACATCACCTTCAACAAACCCAGGCTCCGTTTATGCGAGCTCCAGATAGTGACCGTGCCGATACTACCTTTCCTAGCACATTCACATACTCACACATGAATTTCACACGCTGCATAGCATAACTCCAATATAAGCTAAAGTTAAAGGAGATAGAGAAGATAAACTCACAATATCAGCAAACACACTCACCTTGCAGCATGGTCTCAAACAAAAGGGATTCAAATAGGCCACTCCCACACTTAAATAACCTTCCTCTTCCTGGATTTTCTCCTGAGAGGACTGATTGGTGGATCTGTCCACCTGATCTCAAGGAGTTATATACCCTGCTCAGTAGGTCCCCCTGCTGGCCCCCAACTGACATTATTCCTCCGTATCCAGATCAACTGACTAGATCTAGCTGCTTCATCTGACATTTCCTTCACTGTCTTCCCCAAACTCTGTCCCAGCACTCCAAGTTCCCCCAGGAGCAAGACAGCTGATCTTGCTATGAATCCCCTGACAAATCCTAGTTTTCCACTCTCGCTGCTCAGCTTCTGCTCCTAAGTCTGCATATCTAAGCTTTTTTATTTCATAGGTTTATTCCACTGAGTCTTCCCAAGGAACTGTCAGCTCAATGAAATAAACTATCCGTTGACTCACTGACCACAACATTATGTCAGGCCTCTGCTTGGTACAAACTATTTCCTGGGGAACAACTAGCTTCCCCCCTAAATCTACTTGCATTTCCCAATCACAAGCACATTCTAGGCGGCCACACCGTTGCCTCCTTACTAACTTATCACTTCTGTATTTCTCTCCCTCACAGACAAACTGAATTGCTAAAGTCCTATTCTTAAAACCTTCTGAATTTACCTGTCTTCGTTTCCCTTTGATGCCTGCAGCTAAACTTTTCAACACCTGGTTATGTTACCATGTTTATTGGCCTTGTGACAGGCTAACTTTACAGCCTGACAAAATATGCTTTAAGGTTACGGTACCTGAACACAATGGGCATGATGGGTCCCCATTTACCCACAGTTTTAGGCTCTTGGGGGTTGGTAACACATCGTATGTAGCCCCTACCAGGAATCTAATACGATTCTCCTCCATACTCCACAGGTCCCTCGAACTAAGGTTCTTCTTCTCTACACTTTCCCAGTTCAGCCACTGTCCCTGCTTAGCCTGGGCCACTACCTTTGCACCCCTTAATATCTCCTCCTGTCCACGTATCTGTTCCACAGCCAGCTTTCTTTTATCTTTAAGACCTGCTTTATTCCATAATGGTTTGCCTGAGCCAAGCCCCAGGCCTCCCCGGCCAAACTGAATATTACCTACAATCTCTGCATGCCTAAGAGCTGCCCCTGCCTCCTGAACTGCTGATCTTGGGTTCCATTTCCTCTCCTTGGTTGGATTTGGAACCACACTCCTAACTACCACGTCCTTACTCCCAGATAACAAAAGCTCTGTCCTGACCTTGGTACATTTAAATTCCTCTGTTAAACTAGATACTGGCAGCTGAAGTATCGCTTTTCCATACAATGCAACACTACTTAGACACCTAGGAGCGCCCAACCACTTCCTAATATAGGAGCTAACCGACCTTTCAATTCTCCCCACAATGGATATTGGAATTTCATAAAGTGACAGTGGCCACATTAACCTAGGATATAGCCCAAACTGCAAACATCACAACTTCAACTTACCTGGAAGTTCTGATTTATCTGTTCTATTCAGTCCTTCAGCCACATCTTTTCTAAATTTAACCACCTGTTTCTCATCATTCAACTCTTTACTGACTTTTCCCTAATTGTTGAGATTTCCTCATCATCTATGACAAACTTCCTATCACTTAACTTCCCTCTACGTATTGAGATGCTTCTAGACTTACTAGACTTGATCTTCATGCTGGCCCATTTGAGGTTCTTATTTACCTTCTCTAGTAGCCTCTTTGTGCATGGCATTGTTGTGGTCACCAGTGTCATGTCATCCATGTAAGCCCTAACTGGTGGAAGATGCACCCTGTTCTGTCATCTCTCCTCACCTACCACCCACTTGGAAGCCCTGATGACTTCCATTGCCATAGTAAATGCTAATAGAGAAATTGTACACCCTGCCATAATACCTATTTCTAGCCTCTGCCAACCTGTTGTGAAACCTGCCGTACTTAGACACAACCTAATATCCTGAAAATATGCTTTCACTAAGGTAGCAACTACCTGTGGCACTTTGAAGTAGTCAAATGCACTCCAAATCAGGCTGTGTGGTACTGAACCAAACACATTTGCAAGATCTAAAAATATTACATGCAGGTCCCTTTTTTTTAATCTTTGCTGCCTGAATCTGATGCCAGATCATGCTAGTATGTTCTAAACACCCTGCACAACCTGGTATTCCTGCCTTCTGCACCATAGTATCTACTAAGCTATTCCTTTCCAAGTAGCTAGCTAATCTCTGCGCTACTACACTAAAGAAAGTCTTCCCCTCTACATTCAAGAGAGAAATCATCCGGAAGGTCTACGGACTCCTTCTTCTTAGGAATGAGGACACACCCTGCCCTACGCCATGCTCTTGGGATAATTTGTTTCTCCCAAACTATTCTTAGCTGTTTCCACAAAAATTTAAGGATATCAGGGGCACTTTTACAAACCCGGTAGGGGACTCCATTAGGCCCTGGGGCCGAAGAAGCCTTTGCACACCTGACCACCTCCTGAACTTCCTATCACCTAGGTCGCCTGACATCCATCTCATGCTGTATCCTTCCTAATGGAGGCATATCCGGTGGAAAACCCACTATCCTGTTCTTCTCTAAATCTGAATATGTACAGTACAGGCCAAAAGTTTGGACACACCTTCTCATTCAATGCGTTTTCTTTATTTTCATGACTACTTACATTGTAGATTCTCACTGAAGGCATCAAAACTATGAATGAACACGTGGAGTTATGTACTTAACAAAAAAAGGTGAAATAACTGAAAACATGTTTTATATTCTAGTTTCTTCAAAATAGCCACCCTTTGCTCTGATTACTGCTTTGCACACTCTTGGCATTCTCTCCATGAGCTTCAAGAGGTAGTCACCTGAATGGATTCAAAATTGAAGGCACACTGAACCAGCATGGCTACCACAGCATCCTGCAGCGACATGCCATCCCATCCGGTTTGCGTTTAGTTGGACGATCATTTATTTTTCAACAGGACAATGACCCCAAACACACCTCCAGGCTGTGTAAGGGCTATTTGACCAAGAAGGAGAGTGATGGAGTGCTGCGGCAGATGACCTGGCCTCCACAGTCACCGGACCTGAACCCAATCGAGATGGTTTGGGGTGAGCTGGACCGCAGAGTGAAGGCAAAGGGGCCAACAAGTGCTAAACACCTCTGGGAACTCCTTCAAGACTGTTGGAAAACCATTTCAGGTGACTACCTCTTGAAGCTCATGGAGGGAATGCCAAGAGTGTGCAAAGCAGTAATCAGAGCAAAGGGTGGCTATTTTGAAGAAACTAGAATATAAAACATGTTTACAGTTATTTCACCTTTTTTTGTTAAGTACGTAACTCCACATGTGTTCATTCATAGTTTTGATGCCTTCAGTGAGAATCTACAATGTAAATAGTCATGAAAATAAAGAAAACGCATTGAATGAGAAGGTGTGTCCAAACTTTTGGCCTGTACTGTATTTCTCAAATATTCTTCAACCTCTAGCCTTGCTGCTTAAAGCTGCCCTGCCTTTCCCTGGCTAAACAATCCTTAACAAACTTAAAAGGGTCCCTGAATAAAGCTGTCCTTACATATTCCTTCTTCCTCCTCTTTCTCCTGAGATGCTCTGCCCTTCTAAGAGCTGCTAGCCTGCTTCTCAACT
Source organism: Epinephelus fuscoguttatus (assembly GCF_011397635.1). Classification (NCBI taxonomy): domain Eukaryota; kingdom Metazoa; phylum Chordata; class Actinopteri; order Perciformes; family Serranidae; genus Epinephelus; species Epinephelus fuscoguttatus. The sequence goes on along the minus strand of NC_064769.1, from coordinate 310,527 downwards.
GCTCTTAACCTGCTTCTCTAAAAACGGAAAAGTCTGTCCTTTGCATTTTAAAAACCTTCTGCGTTTATACGACAACGTTATTGAAATGATCCTCGTTCACACGGAGCCGCAAAATCTACTGGAAATGCTGTAGTATGCACGCCAGGCCAATGGGTGGCAGTGTAATTTTGCAAAGCAACACCACGGCATGACGCCATGCACCTGTGCTGAAGCGCCTTCCTCTACAACGTGGTGATTACAAACCAAAGCAATGCCGAAAGCATCCACAGATAACTTTGTCTGGATGGACGACGAGGTCAGGGTCAACAGGGTGAGCAGCACAAACAGAGCTCAGCGTTGTTGTTATGATGGTCAACTTTCTTGTGCATGCCTAGTGACTGGAACCGTAATGCGCATGTGCGAAAAGTCTCCGTTTTCAGAGGAACTGCATATGCAAGTTTACATAACAGTGGAGATGCTGCTGTTTCCAAAAAATTGCACTCTGGAACCCGTTTTCAAAATGTTGTGTTTTCAGGCACCTAAAACGCCGCTGTCGTGTGAACGATCAGCCAAAATGCAACTAAAATTTACCGTATTCATTTGAAATCGTTATTGTATAAACGGGACCTTAGGAAGTACTGATCAGTGCGGCTACTCTGTCCTTTCTTTGCCACACACTTCTTTCCATGATGAATTCTGAGGCCTTTTATTGATATACTACTATAATGCTTAAAGTTTGCCGGGTGGTTCCAACTTTATTATAATGGATTACAAGAATCAAATTCAGAGCGAGTGTATATTTTCAAAACCATTGTTGTCAGTTGTCAGTTTGAACATTAAATGTCTTGTTTCTGTACTGCATGAATATATGTTGGATAGGATTTACAAATCATCGCATTCTGTCCTTGTGTTTTACACAGGGTCCCAACTTTTTTTGAAAGACTAAAACCGACAGCTTTTCTCTCACTATTGATAACTCCTCCGTTTCACCCTCCCCGCAGGTTAAGAGTCTGGTTGTCATCCTTGACAGCACACTATCCTTTCAATCCCACATCAATAACATTACCCGGTCTGCCTACTTCCACCTACGAAACATCAATCGTCTCTGCCCCTCCCTCACCCCCCACACTGCCGCCATCCTTGTCCACAGCCTCGTCACGTCCCGGTTATTGTAACTCTCTCCTCTTCGGCCTCCCTCACAAATCCCTCCATAAACTTCAACTGGTCCAGAACTCAGCTGCCCGTATCATTACTCAAACCCCCTCCATCCACCACATCACTCCTGTCCTCCAACAGCTCCATTGGCTCCTGGTTCAGTTCTGTATTCAATTTAAAGTCCTCCTGTTAACATTCAAGGCCATCCACAACCTTGCCCCCCATATCTGTCCGACCTACTCCATGTTCCCACTTCCTCCCGCTCCCTCAGATCCTCTTCCTCCACACACCTGTCTGTCCCCTCTGCCCATCTCACCACCATGGGGAGCAGAGCATTCAGCCGCTCTGCTCCCTGTCTCTGGAATTCATTACCACCCCAACTCAGAAACATCGATTCATTCCCCCATTTCAAATCACAACTCAAAACACATTTGTTTAAAACTGCCTATTCCATCTGATGCCAATTGCTCTGTTACTTTCTATTGTGTTTTTTTTTCCTTTTAATGTCATTTTGTGTATCTGTACAGTGTCCTTGAGTGCCAAGAAAGGCACCTTCAAATAAAATTTATTGTTGTTGTTATTATTATTATTATTATTATTATTATTATTATTATTAGAAACAACAATATTCAGTATGTAAAGCTGCAGTACCTAGCTACCATCTTTTGGCAGTTATTTGGAACATAATAGCCTACATAGTTAGAATGGATCATACTACATGTTAACAGTTGGATTTTATTAAAACCATTTATTTACAGAAATGGAAGGACACTCGTAGAGAGGCCAAGCCAATAGTTGTGTCTTTTATTATATCCAAGGATGCATGGATATATTCCCAAAACTACATGATTTATGTAAATGAGAGCTCTCAATCAACTGCTCTCTGTATCATGTTTGAGCAACGACATGTGTAGACTACCCCAGAGGGTTCCTGGTACTGGTGAATGTGGATTGTATATGGAGACATTGTAATTTTAAATTGACTAATCTTTGGCACTAGTTAACTTTACTCCCATCTTTTGAATTTTAAGATTCATGGCATTTATTAGGTCACTTCTGTGGGGGAGGTAATTACCTTGGGCTATTTGTACTCAGATGTCAAATATGATCTGAAAAATCTTCAGACAAGTCTGGAAATTTGAAATGAAAAATGTGTAGGAACTAGGACTGTTTGAAATCATAAACGGTTATGAAAAATGAGTGGGAAAAAAACATTTGGAAGCGCTTTATTTTAAGGTCCTTGTAATAAGTGTTAGTTAATATGTAATAAGGCACTTATAACTCCTTATAAGATGCTTATTAACATTAAATGTTTAATAAGACTATTTAAGTGTTAATAATAGCATTATAAACATGTTAATTGTTAGATTATAAGACATTTATAAGCACTTAAAAGAAACAGTTTATAGACTGCTTAAGAACGTTAATAAAAGCCTTATGAGATTCTTACAATTGTTTATAATAGCATTACAAACACATTTATTGAGTTTAACTAACTTACATATTATGTCATTGTTAAAGCTTTACTAAGATTTTTTTGTTGCTTTATTAAGATTAAAACATACTTTATTACGCATTTATTAACAGTTAACTATGCACTTATTAACAGTTAACTATGCTTTTTGCAGCTACCGGATCTAAAGCGAGAACAGTGCCTTATTAAGCTTAATAAATCCTTTATTATGCACTTATTAACAGTTAACTATGGTTTTTGCAGCTACCGCATCTAAAGCGAGAACAGTGCCTTATTAAGCTTAATAAAACCTTTATTATGCACTTATTAACAGTTCATTCTGGAATGAGCACTACATGTGGTCAAGGTTGATAAAATGTGAAGAAACAATTGCATAACAATATAATGTTTTAGCGGTGAAACACAAAAACACACTTTAACACAGTTCTTTTGAAAAAAAATTTTTTTTTTGTTATCATTTATGCATGAATGGCAAAGAGAACATTTTATAAAACATTGCCTAAAACAGGCCGTTGAAAATAAGAATATATAAGTACAATCATTAATACTTTCAACATTGAGGTACATTCAACATTGAGGTATGCTATATATTGTATTGTATGATTTACAGTCATGTGATTGTAGCCGAGCGCAGGTAGGGCACGATAAGCACGCCATTTATCGCTAATGATGGATGATCCTATCCTGACGTGGTGTGCAATGAGTGGGAGAAGGTCTTGTCGACCTCTTCTTTCTACAAGGTGCAGCACTGGCTTTGCTCTCTTGTTCCTCTGCACACCAAGCATGCCGAACACCCATTTCCATCTTCTCCAAGTGCCACCGATTCTTCCTCTCCCATACTGTTGTGATGATGCAAACCAATAAAGCAAAAAAAGGAAACCGCTCATGTAGTGTAATGAACAACTTCCAGGCAAACATGCTTTTGAACTAAGTTCAATTTAAGATACAGGATCCTTTCAAAGTATTTTCACTTTTTAGAATACTGTCTAATGGTGTTGTCACTGTGATAATCTGCCAATTAATTGTTGTATGTTTGTATGTTACAAACCAGTGGGTGATGTCATGGTAGTTACGTCCACTTTTTACAGTCTATGCTAGAAAGGAGTACTTGTGTAATTGTTTTGTGTTATTTTTCTTTCTTTATTATTTCAATTAAATGCAATCCAGTCTTTCATGAATGCACACTGGAATCAATGTGGGGCAGCATGCTATAGGCAAGGCAAGGCAAGTTTATTTGTAGAGCACAATTCGTACACAAAGTAATTCAAAGTGCTTTGCAGAACAAGAAAATGCATTAAAATCACAATACAAAATAAAAACATAAATAATCATTATAAAATAAACTTTAAAAGAGAAGAGTGCAAGATCCTTTCAGTCATATGCACAGTGAAATAGAGCTGTTTTGAGCCTAGATTTGAACATTGTCAGAGTAGAGGCTTGTCTCACATCTTCAGAAAGACTGTTCCAGATTTTAGCTGCATAAAACTGGAATCCTGATTCCCCATGTTTAGTCCTGACTCTGGGCACCAGCAGGAGGCCGGTCCCTGAGGTCCTCAGAGTCCGAGATGGTTCATATGGCACTAACATGTCAGAGATGTACTTTGGTGCTAGGCCGTGGAGAGACTTGTACACAAGCAGAGCTGCTTTAAAGTCTATTCTCTGAGCCACAGGAAGCCAGTGTAGAGACCTGAGCACAGGACTAATGTGCTCGTACTTCCTGGTTCTGGTCAGGACCCGAGCAGCAGCATTCTGGATGTACTGCAGCTGTCTTACAGCCTGTTTGGAGAGGCCAGTGAGCAGGCCGTTACAGTAGTCTAACCTACTAGAGACAAATGCATGGATAAGTCTCTCCAAGTCAGGTTTAGACACTATACCTTTGATTTTGGCAATGTTTTTTAGATGGTAAAAAGCTGCTGATGTTATTGATTTGATGTGGCTGTTAAAGTTCAAGTCTGAGTCCATTATTACCCCAAGATTTCTAGCCTGATTTGTAGGTTTTAGAGAGACTGGAGGTGACTGCTGACACTTTCTCTTTGTTTCTGTGGACCAAATACGATGACTTCAGTCTTGTTTGAATTTAGCTGGAGAAAGTTGTTTTGCATCCACACACTGACCTGTTGGATGCAGTGACAGAGTGAATCCACTGGTCCATATTCACCTGCTGTCAGTGAGACATAGATCTGAGTGTCGTCTGCATAATTGTGGTAGGACACATTATTACTTTGTATTAACTGGCCTAAAGGCAGCATGTAGAGATTGAACAGAAGGGGTCCCAGGATTGACCCTTGGGGCACCCTACAGGTCAAGGCCATGTGGTCTGAGACACAGTTACCAATTTCAACAAAGTACTTCCTGTCTTCTAGATAGGACTTCAACCAATTTAGGGCAGTGCCAGAGATGCCCACCCAGTCCTCTAGTCTCTGTGAAAGGATCTCATGATCGACAGTGTCAAAAGCAGCACTCAGATCTAGCAGGACTAAAACTGAGACTTTGCCTGCGTCAGTGTTCAGGCGGATGTCATTTGTCACCTTAATAAGAGCGGTCTCAGTGCTGTGATGGGGTCTGAAACCTGACTGGAAAACATCAAAGGAGTTGTTCTTTAGGAGAAAGTCAGTAAGCTGTTGGTAAACAACTTTCTCAAGGACTTTGCCTAAAAATGGCAGATTTGAAATGGGCCGGTAGTTGTTCAGTACTGTGGCATCAAGACTGCTCTTCTTTAGGAGAGGCTTTATGACCGCAGTTTTCAAGGCCTTTGGGAATGTATATATAGGTTAAGTAGCCTGGCAAATACCTACAGACTGGCAGTGAGTCCAAAATAGTCCTTTTTTTTCTTTTATTATTGGCAATGATTTATAAAATATTCTCTTTGTGGCTGCCATACATGCATAAATGATGACAACAAAAAAAACAAATTTTCAAAAGAGCTGTGTTAAAGTGTGTTTTTGTGTTTCACCGCTGAAACATTATATTGTTATGCAATTGTTTCTTCACATTTTATCAACCTTGACCACATGTAGTGCTCATTCCAGAATGAACTGTTAATGAGTGCATAATAAAAGATTTATTAAGCTTAATAAGGCACTGTTCTCGTTTTAGATCCGGTAGCTGCAAAAAGCATAGTTAACTGTTAATAAGTGCATAATAAAGGATTTATTAAGCTTAATAAGGCACTGTTCTTGCTTTAGATCTGGTAGCTGCAAAAAAAAGCATAGTTAACTGTTAATAAGTGCATAGTTAACTGTTAATAAATGCATAATAAAGTATGTTTGAATCTTAATAAAGCAACAAAAAAATCTTAGTAAAGGTTTAAAGGGCCAGTGTGTAATATTTAGCATGGTTTATTGTCAATCTGAATCTGAATCTGAATATTCTATTCATTAATATGTTTATACAACTGTATAATCGCTATAAAATAAAATTCGTTTGGTTTTCGTAGCCTTATAATTATGCTTTCATATATATATATATATATATATATACTACAGGCCAAAAGTTTGGACACACCTTCTCATTCAATGCGTTTTCTTTATTTTCATGACTATTTACAAACTATGAATGAACACGTGGAGTTATGTACTTAACAAAAAAAGGTGAAATAACTGAAAACATGTTTTATATTCTAGTTTCTTCAAAATAGCCACCCTTTGCTCTGATTACTGCTTTGCACACTCTTGGCATTCTCTCCATGAGCTTCAAGAGGTAGTCACTTGAAATGGTTTTCCAACAGTCTTGAAGGAGTTCCCAGAGGTGTTTAGCACTTGTTGGCCCCTTTGCCTTCACTCTGCGGTCCAGCTCACCCCAAACCATCTCGATTGGGTTCAGGTCCGGTGACTGTGGAGGCCAGGTCATCTGCCGCAGCACTCCATCACTCTCCTTCTTGGTCAAATAGCCCTTACACAGCCTGGAGGTGTGTTTGGGGTCATTGTCCTATTGAAAAATAAATGATCGTCCAACTAAACACAAACCGGATGGGATGGCATGTCGCTGCAGGATGCTGTGGTAGCCATGCTGGTTCAGTGTGCCTTCAATTTTGAATAAATCCCCAACAGTGTCACCAGCAAAACACCCCCACACCATCACACCTCCTCCTCCATGCTTCACAGTGGGAACCAGGCATGTGGAATCCATCCGTTCACCTTTTCTGCGTCTCACAAAGACACGGCGGTTGGAACCAAAGATCTCAAATTTGGACTCATCAGACCAAAGCACAGATTTCCACTGGTCTAATGTCCATTCCTTGTGTTTAACAGTGGTTTCCTAGCAGCTATTTGACCATGAAGGCCTGATTCGCACAGTCTCCTCTTAACAGTTGTTCTAGAGATGGGTCTGCTGCTAGAACTCTGTGTGGCATTCATCTGGTCTCTGATCTGAGCTGCTGTTAACTTGCGATTTCTGAGGCTGGTGACTCGGATGAACTTATCCTCAGAAGCACCTGGTGACTCTTGGGCTTCCTTTCCTGGGTCGGTCCTCATGTGTGCCAGTTTCGTTGTGGCGCTTGATGGTTTTTGCGACTCCACTTGGGGACACATTTAAAGTTTTTGCAATTTTCCGGACTGACTGACCTTCATTTCTTAAAGTAATGATGGCCACTCGTTTTTCTTTAGTTAGCTGATTGGTTCTTGCCATAATATGAATTTTAACAGTTGTCCAATAGGGCTGTCGGCTGTGTATTAACCTGACTTCTGCACAACACAACTGATGGTCCCAACCCCATTGATAAAGCAAGAAATTCCACTAATTAACCCTGATAAGGCACACCTGTGAAGTGGAAACCATTTCAGGTGACTACCTCTTGAAGCTCATTGAGAGAATGCCAAGAGTGTGCAAAGCAGTAATCAGAGCAAAGGGTGGCTATTTTGAAGAAACTAGAATATAAAACATGTTTTCAGTTACTTCACCTTTTTTTGTTAAGTACATAACTCCACGTGTTCATTCATAGTTTTGATGCCTTCAGTGAGAATCTACAATGTAAATAGTCATGAAAATAAAGAAAACGCATTGAATGAGAAGGTGTGTCCAAACTTTTGGCCTGTACTGTATATATATATATATATATGTGTATATATAATAAATAACGTCTCAACTGGATTACTGTTTTCCAAAATGGAATTCAATGAATGGGAAAAAAAATGATGCTTTTTCATTGGTAAATGGATTTGCAGCACTATAGTGCCTTGGTCTTCCAACCACTCAAAGCGCTTTTACACTATGTGCCACATTTATCCATTAACACACCCCTTTACACACTGGTGGCCAAGGCTACTGTACAAGGTGCCACCTGCTACTCGTTTTTTATTTATTTATTCATTTAGTTAGTTAGTTAGTTAGTTAGTTAGTTAGTTAGTTAGTTAGTTATTGAGACATTCACACATGGCTCAGCCATCGGGAGCAATTTGGGGTTTAGTACCTTGCCCAAGGATACTTAGGTATGTGGACTGGAGGAGCCGGAGGTCGAACCGCTGATCTTCCAGCTAGTGGAAGACCCGCTCTAACTGCTGAGCCATAGCTGTCACAGAGAAAGGCTGACAGAGACCATACAGTAAATGGGCAGGGAATTGCAGAATCAGTTAATAATTGTCTGTGGGTTAGTCACAATGAGCGCCCCTTTGACCATTGTCATTAAAGAAATATTCATTGGTGCGGCTTTTATGCCAATAAGTTCATTTCTTTGGTTTAACATCTCCTGTTTTTTTTTTTTTCTCCTTGTCCTTCCAGGCTGCAGAGGCGTTTCTCGTCATGTTATTCTCAGATGCCAACCTGTGTGCCATCCATGCCAAGCGGGTCACAGTGTTCCCCCGTGATATTCAGCTAGCCAGGAGAATCCGTGGAGTGGATAACCTGTAAAAACAACCCAGTACAGAGTGGACAAGCCAGCAACATTCTTTCTTCTTCACTCTGTTCTGGTGCTATGATACTGCATAGTTGGGAATGTGGGTTTAAATTTTCCTGGGAAAAGAAATCGTATGTGTTGGTAGATCATCAGAGGTTTTATGAAAAGATACCAAGTTCACGTTCAGGTCCTTTGTGTTTGCTTCAGGTCACCTTTACAAATTGAATAAGCAGATGTATCTTTTCATACTTACTAATATTATAGATCTGCTATGTTTGTGTGACATCTCTGTTGTGTTAATTTTGATATATTTTTAATGTGTACACAATGTTACCCATTCAAGAAAACTTGTTGATAAAAAGCAAATCTTTTTCTATTACATTCCTTATGTCTTAAACTGGTTTGTCATTATTTCATGTCATTACACATCTTTGTATGATGTTATCAGGAATGTTGTTTTTCACTTAAATAGAAAGGCATGCCAAAGAGGCCAGTTTTCTTCAAACTCAGTCAAGGGATTGAGGGATTTTTTTTATACTTCCTGGTGTCCATTTTAATTTTTTGTTGGTTTTTTTTTGGTCCTTGAGGGTGGAGATGGGTGGCCAATCAGATCTGCTCAAGAACAGGTGCTGAACTTAAGTATAGATGCTGTAAGCGTGATCTGTCTATAATAAAATTAAAGCAGATCTCAGGTTAGTGCTCACAGATGAGAATGGGTCCAAAAACCCAGAGAAGTGAAAGCCAACAGGTAGTCTGGAAGAGAAACAGGTCCCCATGTACCTATATGGCATTTTCTGTAACCTGTTCTTTTAGGACCCTAATGGTGTCTAATTAAGAATTTGTCATGTTGCCTAGGTCAACTAATGACCTTTGGGTTTCCTACTTTCTCATATCATGCCAGGAAACAAATGGAAAGGGAGGATGAAGATGTCTGTGTCCAGGATCCTTCCTACTGCCAACTTGAAGACCAGTTTTATGGCATGCAGGTAGAGAACAACCATGCTGTCTGTCTCCTGGGCCCAGTATTTCAAAGTTATCTGATATGATTATCCTGGCCGGATTGGATTAAATCCTGATCTGATCTGGCAACTGGGTATTTCAACACAGATCAAGAGGATCCTGATCCTGAGGATCAGGATTCGGTTCTGGTAATCCAATCCTCCCTTTAATCCAGATAAAGGCTGCATTTAGGTATTTCAAAAGTTAAGGCAGAGATCTGGATCAATTTGATACCAAATTTCAGGATTATTTGGATCCCACCTCAGAGGTGGATTTGACAAAGCCTCAGCTCCACTTCTCATAGATATTGTTACTCAAGATGTTCATTACACTTCATCTAAATTAGTGTTTTGGTTGTAAATAATTTCAAGCATAGAAAAATATTGTTTGGCCATACTTCCTGAAACTGCTGTAAATAAGAGTAACAAATACAGACCTATTTCTCAACATCTAGTTTCACCTAACATTGTAACCTGTTTGTACCAAAACATCCAACATATGTTTGTGGTCAGACAGAGACAAGGAAATGCAGTGCAAAGCAAATTTATTTGTATAGAACATTCTTTTCTTTACATAGAGTGCAAGAAACAACACAGGGATTAACATAATAAGCACATGGCAATTCAAACAAAGTACTAAAAAGGCAATTAGAAACAAATGATATGTGTGCACTTGCATTTTTCCAATGTTACATCACATGTTTGAGGGAGGAAAAGTAATAGCTCAACTATGTCCTGAAAAAACATTGCTGTATGTCTCAATTTAAATCACATTTAAGCACTTTCAATGTATATTTTCATGCTTCTGATTTAATGAAGATAAATTTTACTTAATTCAGATAAGCTTGAAAATGCACCTTTAAAATGCCTGGGAAGTGCTTGACTGTGATTTTATAACATGCAGCAATGTATTTCAGGAAGTGTTTGTGATTATTTTACTTCATCAAATCAGATGCTATAGTGCTATATGTTTAGTGGGAGCCTTCTACAAAAGGGGATACATTTCCAGGGATTTCCAGCACTCGACCTGTTGTCTTCATTAGCAGTGGCATTGCTGAGTGGTCCATGGGTGTGAGTGTATTCTGAAGGTAGAAGTAGAGTGTGTATGAGCATATCTTTATCATTGTCAGGAATCCACAATAGTCAGAGAAATTGTTTAAGTAACGTTACAGAATAGCATATCATCAGCATTACTGTAGCATGCCCAAACTCAATCCTCTGACACTTCTGAATGAACCACAAAATTCATACTAGTACTGTGTATTTTTCCAATACTGCAGCAGTCTGCTCTGCACACATGTAAAAAAATAAAAATAAAAAATCCGCTGTGTTGGCAATAACATAACGTTAAACTCTGAACAGGCTGGTGTGTAAAGAGTTGATGTATGACGTATTTCAGATTAATTACCTTTTAAATTAAACCACAGACCGCAAAATACATCAACAAAGTCAGCTAGCCTGCTAGCTACTTAACATGCAAGTCAATGGAGCCGCGTTAGCTACCGTTAGCATGACCTCGGCTCAATTAGAGATCGGTACGCCCACATTTTAAGTAGGTGACAATTCAAATAGCTGGCTCACATGAGATGGTGAGTGGCCTTCGTATGGTCTTAAAAACGCTACACATTAGACAACGGTATACTTACATTTTGATGCGAAAGCTGTGCTACCAACTGCTCCTTTCATGAAGTGTTCCGCCGTGGAGACAGAGCACAGCGGGTCATAATCTGAAAGCCACGCCCCCAAAGGGGAAACGTTTTAGATCCGGGGGCGGAGTCGTGAGATTTGGAAATCCATATCCATTCAGATTGGGATCAAAGTGATCCACCCTGCCAATGTTTTGAAATACCCAGATAAAGTCAGCAGGATCACCTTGATCCCTGACTGAGAAAAGAAGGATTTCATTATCCGGATTATTCTGATCCAGATTACCAGTTTTGAAATACTGGGCCCTGGTCTGACTGGAGGGCATGTATCCCGGTGACTTCAACTTGGCACAAAACACCCCAATCCATGGTAGCCCATATTCCTGACAAACTATCTACCAATACAAAACCTTATCGAAGTTTACTAGGTGTGAATCAGTCAACTTCATTCTCCATCTGATGATGACATTAAGTGATGAGCTGTTTCCTCCCTGATGAGAGCAGCTGTCTTTCACTTTGCCAACTAGGTTATTGCCTCTTTACTCCCCCAGACCTAAGGTACATCTCATGTCTCTTTGTTGTAATTTCCTTGCGCCTCTCGAGTCGTTCTGTTGTGCCATTTCAAAGACTGTCTCTAAGCTCTTCTGTGCGTTCCAATACCCATACTACCATACTATATAGTACGCCAGAAATAGATTTAGTGGGTGCGCTCTGAATCACTTACTTTTTCTTTTTACTTTCAGTAGGGACTGCAACTGCCCTTGAAAAGTACATACTGTTGGATGCAGTATGAACACAACTGTGACTTACTATTTTCTCATAACAGTACGCCCTGAACTTTGACCCTCTTACTCAAATATCTGTTACCATGGAAATAAAACAAACTGCTTTTCACTGAGTCAACCCTGACAGCTCTGCTGCTGTTGTTTTACACTAAGTACTAACTGCATCCATTGTAGACTCTAACATATTATATTCACGATAGTAAAATGACTGCAGGCTACAGTCATGGTAATCATAAGTACAAGAAGCTTCTTCAGTTCTAAATGACTGGTACGGAGTTGCAGGCTTTAAACCCTGTGTGGGTGTGGACCCTTACAAAGTCGTAGGGGGCAGAAACTTGTCCACCCCAAGGACAAAACACTGAGACATAAGCAGAGTAATGTAGTGTATGCAGTTCAGTGCAGCCAGGAGTGCACAGATTCATACATTAGGGAAACAAAACAACCACTCCACAAGCACATGGCACATGAGAGCCAGCTCCTCCTTCTCCTTCTTCTCCTCCTCCTCCTTCTTTGTCTTCTTCTTCCTCTTCTTCTGCCTCTTCTGTTTCTTTTTCTTCTGGGGAGGGCCAAAATACACTCCAAAAAGAATGCAGATTCTGGTTTTAATGAATCTCATTTTTGCAAATGCTAAATTAGAGATTAGGAAAAGCCAGAAAAATAATCTTGTTGGAGTGGGCTGGACTGATGCAGTGCTCTGTCTGAAGGGTTTGGTAACAGCTCGTCTGAGGGTCAAACATGCATTTTATAAACTGACCAATAATTTGAATGGTTTTAGAGCTGTATGGGCTGTTAGGCAGGTTCTGTGCTCACTGGGGGAGAATAGCTCTTTGGGGCTGAATTTTTAGAAAGGTAGATGTAGATGTGATTTTTTAGGTTTTGTGTGATTTGTGTATATGTGGAAATATTAATGTTTGATTAATTTATTCTGAAATAGGTTTTTAACCAACTATCAGAATGTCTCACAAATAAAGTTGTTTTCAAATGGGAATCTTCTGCTTCTGCTGCTTCTTCTGCTGCTTCTTCAATCAATCAATCAATTTTATTTATAAAGCCCAATATCACAAATCACAATTTGCCTCACAGGGCTTTACAGCATATAACATCCCTCTGTCCTTAGGACCCTCACAGCGGATAAGGAAAAACTCCCCCCAAAAAAACCCTTTAACGGGGGAAAAACCAGTAGAAACCTCAGGAAGAGCAACTGAGGAGGGATCCCTCTTCCAGGATGGACAGACGTGCAATAGATGTCGTACAGAACAGATCAACATGATAAATTAACAGTAATCCGTATGACACAATGAGACAGAGACAGAGAGAGATGCAGGACAGACGGTAATGACAGTAGCTTACAACAGCAATAATGAAAGTAATATAATTATTATTACAGGTTATTTTGGTACAATATGTTGAAAATATATCAATATCTGATAGTATACATATGTGACAATAATCGTATGTGTACAATAACAGTAGAAGTATGACTAATGATAGCAGCAGCAGCAGGAAGCATCTGGCAGGACCACGACGGCAGCACAACCACACATGTCACACTATCCAGGTACCGCTGCGATATAAGTTAACCTGCGAGACAGTGGAGCACAAAGGCTCTGGAGAAGACGCCGAGTTAGTGACATGCAGTATGGCTGAGTTAGCAAGATGCAGTAACAGGACATGAGAGAGAGAGAGAGAGAAGGAGAGAAGGTGCCCGGTGTATTATAGGGGGTCCCCCGGGAGACTAGGCCTAAGTCAGCCTAACTAGGGGCTGGTACAAGGCAAGCCTGATTCGGCCTTAACTATAAGCTTTATCAAAGAGGAAAGTCTTAAGTCTAGTCTTAAATGTGGAGACGGTGTCTGCCTCCCGGACTGCAACAGGAAGATGATTCCACAGGAGAGGAGACTTTAGGGACCACGAGTAACCCTGCATTCTCAGAGCGCAGTGTTCTGGTGCTCTCTAAGATATGACAGAGCCTGACCATTTAGAGCTTTATAAGTTAACAGTAGGATTTTAAATTCAATTCTGGATTTCACAGGGAGCTAGTGCAGAGAAGCTAAAACAGGAGAAATATGATCTCGTTTCTTAGTTCCTGTTAGTACACGTGCGACGTATTAGAGCTACCTGATAATAGGGAGTTACAGTAATCCAGCCTAGAGGTAACGAAACCGTGGACCAATTTTTCTGCATCTTTTTTGGGTCAGGATGGACCTAATTTTCACAATATTACGCAGATGAAAAAATGCAGTCTGTGAGATTTGTTTTAAATGAGAATTAAAAAGACAAATCTTGGTCAAATATTACTCCGAGGTTTCTTACGGTAGTGCTAGAGGCCAGAGAAACTATGTCGTCAGATAGAGTCTCTGAGTTGTTTGGGGCCAACTTCAGTTTTGTCTGAATTAACATCAGGAAATTGGTGCTCATCCAGGTTTTAATGTCTTTAAGGCAATTATGAAGTTTAGTTACTTGATTAGTTTCTTCTGCCTTCATCTATAAATACAATTGAGTATCATCCACATAACAATGGCAATTTACAGAGTGATTTCTAATGATGTTACCTAAAGGAAGCATATATAGAGTGAATAGGATTGGTCTGAGCACAGGACCTTGTGGAACTCCAAAACAATCTTTAGTACGTAAGGGTGATTCATCATGAACATTAACAAACTGAAAACGATCAGATAAATAAGATTTAAACCAGCTTAGTGCAGAACCTTTTAGGCCAATTAAATGTTCCATTCTCTGTAGTAGAATTTGATGGTCAACTGTGTTCAATGTCGCACTAAGATCTAGTAAAAGTCCTTCAAGTCCTTTGTCTGAAGCAATCAAAAGATCATTTGTAATTTTAACTAGTGCTGTCTCAGTGCTATGATGCACTCTAAATCCTGACTGAAATTCCTCAAATAAATTAATATCATGGAGAAAATGACACAGCTGGTCTGTGACTACTTTCTCATGGATCTTTGAAAGAAAGGGAAGATTACATATTGGTCTATAGTTGGCTAACACCTCTGGATCCAGGGTGGGCTTTTTTAGGAGAGGTTTAATTACAGCTACCTTAAAAGACTGTGGTACATAGCCTGTTGATAAAGATATATTAATCATGTCAAATAAGTGAGTGTTAAATAAAGGTACGACTTCCTTAAGTAGCCTAGTTGGGATGGGGTCTAAGAGACACGTTGATGATGTAGATGAAGAAATCACTGCTGTCAATTCTTGAAGAGAAACTGGGGAGAAGGAATCTAAATATATATTAGGTCTTACAGCTGTGTTTGAGGGTAGATAGGTACTGTCTGAGGATAGGGGGTCATGAATTTTGCCTCTAACAGTTAGAATTTTTGTCATTAAAAAAGCTCATAAAATCATTACTTCTAAGGGCTAAAGGAATACAAGGCTCAATAGAGCTGTGACTCTCAGTCAGCCTGGCTACAATGCTGAAAAGAAACCTGGGGTTGTTCTTATTTTCTTCTATTAAAGCTGAGTAATAGTTTGGTCTGATATTGAAGAGGCCCCTCTTATACGTTTTGAGACTGTCTGCCCAGACTAAACGAGATTCTTCCAGTTTGGTTAATCGCCAGTTCCTTTCAAATGTTCGCAATATTTGTTTTAACTTACAACTCATGCTTCTTCTGCTGCTTCTTCTGCTTCTGCTTCTTCTGCTGCTTCTTCCTCAAAATAAATTGCTCATATGGGGGGCTTAGCACACTCAAAAACTCATGAAACTTTTTCTTGAAGAAAAGTTATTACCAGCTTGAATTTTGTCAAACTGTGTGGCAAGGCGTCAAACTTTGGTGTACCGCCACAAAACAGGAAGAACTTTATAACTCCTGCATACATTGTCCAATCTTTCCCAAACTTCACAAGATTGATGACAGTCCCACCCTGAACACATCTATGCCAATATTTGATACTACACATAGCGCCACCTACTGGTAACAGGAAGTACGTCTTTTCAGACATTTATCTTTTGATTTATGTGAAATTTAATATTTGATACACAAAAACATGACTTATCATCAGTGCATTCTCCAGGGTCAGCATTGAAGGGTGTGCGCGTGGTTCGGCATCAGGTTTTAATGTCTCGCCTTGAAAAACAAAATTGCTATAACTTCAGAGTAAATGGTCCAATCTGCACCACACTTAACAAATTTGATAATCATCCCACCTGGAACACATCCATATGAAAATATTCAGTCATACATATAGTGCCATCTACTGCCAACACTAAGTACATCTTTTCAGACATTTATCTTTTTATGTACCTGGAATTTACATGCTGTGGTCTATATTTGATGCACAAAAACACAACATATTATGCGTTCTCCAGTACCCTGTCGTGGAAAACAGGATGTAGTACAAATTGTAAAATAGGTCATTTCAGCATCTCAGTCCTGCATGCGGTGTGAACTGCGACTTCATCCAGCATCCTGCCAGCACCCCCGAGTTGCGTGAAGGTGCAAGGGCCCGTTATGATAAAATGAAAAAATTAACCCCAGAAGTGCCAAAATGGGCTCTCTAGCGCCACCTAGGCACACTAAAATGGCTGCTGCGGCCCATAGGAACGTCATAGAAAAGTAGCTTGTTCTTCTCATCGAGACCTACAAATCACATGCTGACACCCCTGACCTAAACCCAACAGGAAGTGAGCTATTTTCCCTTTCAAAGTAAGATTTTTCCTCAAAATGCTCTTTTTTCAAAAATGATCTTCTCCTAGACTGTTTATCGTATCAGCTTCAAGCACGCACACATGTCAGGCCAACTCCTGCTAAGCAGATTTTCTTCATAACTTTGTAATTACTTAAACGGTTTGGATTTTTTGGCCTCTTCAAGGTGACATGTCACAAAACCTGACGATCTTCGCGCCACCTAGACAGACTAAAATAGCCACTGCTGCCCGTAGGAATGTCGTAGAAAGATTGAACCAAATCTGGCTTGTTCGTCTCATCAAGACCTACAAATCGCATACTGACACCCCTGACCTAAATCCAATAGGAAGTGTGCTATTTGCCCTTTCAAAGTAACTTCTTGTTTTTCAAAAATTCTCTTTCTCAAAAAATATTTCCTCCTACACCGTTTATCGTATCGGCTTCAAACTCGCACACATAACAGCTCAACCCCTGCTGAACAGACTGTCCGAACAACTTTGTCATTTCTCGAACGGTTTGGATTTTATGGCCTCTTAAAGGTGACGTGCCAGAAAACCTCCTGAATGTCTTCGTGCCACCTAGACACACTAAATGGCCCACCGTTTCACGTATCAGCTTCAAACTCGTACACATCACAGGCCAACCCCTGCTGAACAGATCCTCTGAAAACTTTGTCAGTACTGGAACAGTTTAGATTTTATGGCCTCTGACAGGTGAGGTGCCACAAAACCTCCTAACGATCTTCGCGCCACCTAGACACACTAAAATGGCCACAGCGGCCCGTAGGAATGTTGTAGAAAGATTAAAAAATTTAGAGCTTAAACCAAAACTGGCTTGTTCGTCTCATCAAGACACACTGACATCCCTTATCTAAATCCAACAGGAAGAGAGCTAGTGCCTCTGAAAGTAACATGAGCAAATGTGGAGAAATTGTCAGCTGTATAGTAGGGCTGTACCCAAATATTCGGATATTCGAATATTCGTTTCTATGGGTAGGTATTTGTTATGAAAATTTGGTATACAATATTCGTTTTTTTATTTACTTTTTTTTAAACATATTTGTTTGGTGCTAAATGTATTCTTTTTTGTTGTTGGTAAATGTAGGTTATCAATAAAAATCAAAACTTTTAAATTGCATTGTTAAAAATGTGAAAATATAGTATCCTACCAACTGAGCTTGTGCGCACGACACGCTTGAGCGCATCTGTCTGAGGCTGTGGATCAATGCCAAGTTTTACCACTTGATCACTATTCCCTCTAACTTGTAGCTGTTTTTCATTATCTTTTGAATTTAATATGAATTATGGAACCGTTTTTGTCGACGTTTGTTTCCCTGGTTTTGTACAATAAATTATTGTTTAAAGTTTCAACAAGTTTCTTTTGGAGTGCGTGACACAAGTGTGTTTTGAAAACGACCGCGGACTGTCACCTGCTCAACACATCAGTACCTTTGGATGCCATGACAGTAATAGCCAATAATGTCAAGATATCATTTACAGACCGATTTAACAGACGATCACTGCTCGACCCGCAGGTCCATTTGCGGGTCCCACGGGTTACGGGTCGACCCGTGCATCACTACTCAGCTCAGTCTATAAATGCTGTAGCCTACACAACAGTAAGGCTATAGACATTATATTCTATTCAGCTATTCAGGCCGGCAGAACCAGCAGCATCGGCTCTACAGTGCACAACACTGCTGATTAACCATTTTATTGCAGCACAGACTGTCTGCCAGGAACCAATTACTTGCAGAGGCTTCCTACAACTTGTTTCAATCGTTCCGATTTAATCAGAAGACAAATTAAACAGGATGACTAGCCAATGTGAAAATCAAAAGAAAGCATAGAATAATGTACTGAAGGAGACTGTTGTGCCATCACATTTTTTTTGTGGTTTGAGAGCAAAGGTCCGGTCGCCGCTGTGCAAAATTCCGCAATACAATTAGGTCCGAAAAATCCCCGGAGTTCGCCCGGTTTGTTAGGCAATAGGCTTAGGTCAGTCTCTAACATGGGTCAATGAATGATCAGTTTGGACTGGGAGTAAAAACAGCTTTAAAAATCAAATCCACCAGTCACTTCGAAAAGCTCAAGGAAAAATATTTGTGGCTACAGGGGGGTATCAAAATAAAATAAAAATCAACCAGTCACCCTCCTCCTCTGATAAGTTAAGAGCAGTCCCTTATCAGTGCATAAACCAGACACATAATGAAGCGCGGTTGGTATATTTTAGCATATTCCCTAATAGACCCACAGTGGGCTGGGTGCTAACAGTCACTGTGGAGCATGACACCAGCGAAGAGGAAATTATTGGACCTGGAGCCAGGCTTCTTGCTCGCCGATAAACGTTATCTTGCGGTGGCCATACTAGTGCACCATATTGCTGTCTGTGACCTCCGTTCAACCCACAACCGACAGGATTTGCCTTTTGTTTCTGCTGCTGGTTGAAATCTGTACTCACTAAATCGTGCTCCTGAATGATTTCAGGAGTCTTTTTTTTTTTTTTTTTTTTTTTTTTTTTAAAGATGCAGCTAGCTAACAAGTTAGAGTTACAGCACTACGGTTGCTGTGGATAGCAGCAATGGATTATTGGATATAACGTCTGCCAGTGGAACGCGCTTTCAATTCCATACCAAAAAAAGACCAGCTAATATTAGGCCTACACAGGATTAGGGAACTTGCTGCTTTGATGACCGTTCAACTTGAGGCTATCTGGCAGACAACGGGTGAGTGAAAATGTGTCTTACTGTCTCACTGTAAGCAGGCATACCCAGTGTTCAATTAGTTTGATTACCACAGCATTTCTCAACCACATGACTAAAAAAAAAAAAGTGCATGACGCGCATGTTTTTTCCCCTCCAAATAATAACTGGTATATTTGTACAGAAAAAATATCTGTTTCAAAGGCATTATTCGTGCCTATATGAATAACGTATTCGTATTCAAGTACACCCCTAATGGAGAGGGGTCTAAAATTGTCTAAAACTTTTGTCCTTAACTGTCTAAGTGAGCTGGAGGCTGAAACGGCGTGAGACCAAAGTCCCGCCCAACGCTGCTTGCAGCTTTAATATTTTATTTGTTTTCCGGTTCACCATCTAATAAATACAGCTGTGTAAATTGTAAGTCTGAACAACAAAAGACAGACAACTTTTTTCTGTTCTGCGATTTCCACCATTAACATTTTTTATGGAAACAAAGTAAGAGAGAGTCTGTCTGTCAGCAAGAAACAGTTTTACATCACTGACTGCCATTTCCATTCAGTCACAGGTGAGGCTGATCATTCCTGAGTGTCAGGAGTGTTAATAGCTGAATCCAAATGTCCACCCTCTGGACTTGTGGACTGAGCCCTCGCAGACTTCATTTGTACATAGTGTGACATATTTACCGTCATCAAGTCTGCAAGGGCAGAGACTGCAAGTGGCTGATAGACAGCCCTCGACTGTTGTACTTGTTGCTGTGGAAATGTTCAACTGTTGCTGCTGTCATATTCATATATGTCATATAAGTTGATGAGTAGTGCTTATTAATCTGTTCCTGCAGATAATAAGATATAAATCCCTTGTATAGCCTTTTTTGTGACTGAACAAAAATGTATTTTACATCTCTGTAGAACATACATACATACATAATATTATTTCTGGCCTACAAAATTCAAGTAACATTTTAATAGGCCTAACTGTCAATAACTATTTTACACAATTATACATTTTTTTAGACAAATCAAAAACCCACATCAGCACGTCTGTATTGCAATGAATTGTGGGTTAATAAATCAGTGAAGTCTGCTGAAGTCTGCACCCCAAGCGGACTCTCTGGAAGTCTGCAGAAAGTCTGCTTGAGGCCCCTTGTGGACTGGTTGAATTGTGGATTTGGACAGCCCTCAGCACTCCTGGACCTCCAGTGAACATGCCCATACAAGTCCGCGAGGTCTGCAAGTGCAGTGAAGTCCACACATTTTTGATTCAGCCACAGCCCACTGTCAGGGGGGTCAAAGGGTACAGATGACCCCACCCCAAGGCCAAGGGGTGGTTCATGAAAAGGTCTATAGTTGACCTTTAAACTGGATCAAGTACAACAATTTACTCACTGACTTACATAACTGGTTCTCTAGTTGGTTCAGTCCAGTCCAATCAGGGACCACTAAAGTAAAGTGACAAAGGAGTACAGAGAGAACAAGACAATGACAGGAGCAGAGAGGCAATGGACAAATGTCTGCAGGAAAAAAAGACAATGACACACTATGACACACACATATCTTCAGGGGTGGGAATCTCCCTATAGGCCCACCCATCTTTGACAAAAGTGGCACACCCTCCACCATTTTGATTGTTAGGTCTGTCCTGTCTTATAACACTGTAAATGAGATCATAACTAAGTTCTACTTCTAATTAATGTACATACCTCTTGAACTCATGGACTTTGGCTCTGAGGATCCTCGCATTTTGTACGTCATTTCTGTCAGCTCCATTAGCAGCTAGCAGTGCATCTGATCTGCTTTTACATCTTTTTCCTGCTGCCTCCACTACAGTCTAGATTCTATCACTTCTCTTTTTCAGCTGAGAAGCAACATTAAAGGTCTGTGCAGATGAAAACTATTAAGTTCACTTTATTTACTACTATTGTGTCATTGACCACTAATAAACTGATCATTATCTGATTTCTGGAGTTACCTGATTATTCAAGTGGTCATGTAAACAGCATAATCCGACAGGCTTTATCAGACAAAAGCCATTATCTGATTATGAGAAATCAGACAAACACACCTAGCTTTTTCCCCAGTGGTCAGATTATTTGGTGCATGTATACCCTTTAATCTGGTTTCTTTTGGGTTTTGCTATTTTATACTCCCACTACACTACATTTTAGAGAGAAATATTGTACTTTCTACTCCACTCCACTCCACTTTTGTTTCTTTTCAGATAAAGATTTTTCATAAAATAATATTTTTATATTCTCAGTGTTTAAATTGTCACTTTTATTTTATCTTACTTATATGTTATGCACTTTGTGACAAGTATATATACAATACACTTGTATAATGCACTTTGCAGTACTTTTACTACGAATCTACCCAAAGTATGTAAAATTGGCTCCACATTGATAAACTACACATTAGAATGCTCTCACATGTATTTAATGATAAAAAAAAAAACAGTACTGTAAGAATATAAGCCGTCAGCATGGTGAGTGCTTTATTTTGCAAATATATGACTTGCGTACTTTTCGAGGTTTTTCAAGGATATGAGTACCTACTGTAACAGGAAGTTTGAGTTTTATGTCATGTACTTGAGGAGAAATCCAACTGAAGAACTGAATCATGTAAACCAGGTTTTTCTGATTATCAGATTTTTGAAGTGCACGTAAACGCGTCAAATTGGATTATTACCATTACCTGATTATTCCCAGTTATCTGATTATTGTGCGCATGTAACCGTGCTCGTGTCAACTTTACATTTATTGTATGTGCACAAACATTTTGCACAGGTTTGTCAGTTTGGGCCTGATTTTCTGATGTGTTACTGTTTCTTTGTACATGATTTCTTCGGGCCACCACAATAGGACATGTATTGTTTGTTCCTGCCTCCCTTTACATTCTTTAGTGTCTCTGTGTTATGATACTTTGATCATTATCTTAACTCTCTGGACTTCTCAACCTTCTCTCTGAACTATACAGCTTCCAAATGCAGCACTGTTTTCTCCACTGTTACAACACTTATTCTTTTTCCACATCTTGCACACCTTAACTTTGCTTTACACTGCTGTGCTGTGTGCCCCATTCTTGGGCATGTATGACATCTGAGAGGTTTGGGAATGTATTCCCTCACTTTGTGGTTCATGCAACATTTGGACTGATTTAGGGAACATTTTCTCAAACTGAACTATTACTGACAGGGTTTCCTTTAAAGTGCCATCTCTTTTGCTCTTAATCCTTCAGGCCTCCACTATTTTTCCTCCTTGAACCTCCTCTTTATTTTCATTCACGTGCTTAGTGGGATTTCAGGAATGACTTCTTTCAGGTTTGCCACTGTTCCTGGGACATGAGTTTTCATCCTTTTCCCTTTTAATGACAACATTCTGAGTATCTTTTCCTGCTGTTGTTTGCTAGCTGCATGTATTAACACTCGTTTGATGTTCATAAATCTGTCAAATTTAATTTTACCAATCTCATCTTCAGATGCTCTGGTAAGTTTAATCAGGTGATAGTGCCCACCATCCTGAAATCAGTCAGGATGGTGGGGACTGGTGACTGTCCACTCATTTTTCCTGTGTCCATAATTGTCTATCATTCTGACTGCTTTTCCATTTTTGTTAACATTGGCTCTGCAGGTGGCCTCACTATCATCCATCCAACTTCTTGCTCTTGGTAGCTTTTCTCTTTCTCTCATAGCCCTCTTAAGCCTCGTTGCTCTAGATTCAATCCACTCCATTTCACTCCCAGTCTCTCCATCTGAGGTAGCTGACATGATGTTACAGAGTACAGTTCATGCTAATCCACCAAAATTAAACCCTACCATGTTTACACATCCCTCCTCCTTCCAACCAATCAGCTTGGAACAAGTGGGCAGGATAAACTATTTTGGGAAGCGCTTGTTGACATATATCGAAATTGCTAAATGGGTGGGGATGTGAGCGACAGCATACACATCACAGCTTTCAGTTTAAGTGTTCGGATATGAATCCCACTGTGAAGCTGGATGACACAGAGAGAAGTTGACTGGAAGTCTGTTTCAAAAGACAGTCAGTCAGATTTTTACTGGAGTAGAATGAGTTTAGAAATATACTTCAAAAATTGTAATGATAATTAAAATGTTTATGTCTAGTAATTTTCCAGTACAAGAAATCATTCCAACATCAAGCTTTTAATAAGTGTCATAGTTTGGAGTTACGTTGCATTGAGGGAGAGGTAATAGTTTCCAACAGATTTTTAATAAGTCCTCTGATAATTTAAACATAAAACAGTAGTTGTTTTTTTTTGACATACTGAGTGAAAGTGTGAGTGTTTGTAGTCTTTATTTTTTACTAAAAGCCATAAACAGTCTAATAACTGAAACTGAAAACTACAGTCTTCCAGCTCTTCCAATGTGGCTGCCAAATAATTTTCAGGCACTGCAACAAACAAACGTGTTTACAGGCAATGATGCTGTGAAGATACTGAACAACCTGCTTAAAGTATATTGACCACAGTCTTTCTCTTTATGTAGTATAATGATGTATTACTATATATTTAGTATATCTGATTCCACACAAAGCATTTCATTGTATTTTATTCAGTGTCCATAATCTGAACAGACTCTTCTACCACATCCAGAGAGAACGGAGTCACAGTTTTGGTCAGGACAGCTGTGGTGCCAGGCTTATACCTGTATTGCCCCTCTCTGGAAAAAAAAAGACAAACAAGGAGTGAGAAAAAGTCTGTTTTGCTTAAAATCCTCTGTCCTGTGCTGCAAGGTTTGCAATGTACTCTGTAGGTCAAGCAGTGCTGTAGCCAGAATTTTAATATTGATACAGTAGCAGAGTTTAAAGGTAAAATCCATGCAAAAACAGTACACTGTCCCAACACTGAACAGACAGAAAACTGTTTTCTGTCAGAAAGTAAGACTGCTCACTTTTACCCATTACATTCAAAACATGCAGAACACATTAGCTGGACAGTAGCTGGGTGTCAATGAGTGAGTCTCAGGTTTACATTAATATGCTATTTGTCCACACAGTTTTCTTGTTTCAGGGACGCATATACAGCAAAGCCTGAGGTGTTATCCAACAGGCTTTGGATAAGGTTCTCTACAAACACTTATTTTGCATTTTGTTTAGAACATGTATGAAAGTTTGTATCTGCGTCCACATGATCCTGAGTTTGGGCCCAGTGTTTCAAAATATTTAATTCAGATCAGAATGATCTACATTATCTGGATAGGATTAAAACTCAAAATTTGGTATTTCAACACCAGGGCCCAGTTGTTCAAAAGTTGTAATCTGGATAAAAATGATCCGGTTTTGGCAATCCATTTTTTTTCTTCCATAGATCACGTAATCCAGTTCTCTTTTGTCCTGGTTGTTAAAAAAAGAACTGGGTGGGTCGTTGGTGGCTTGGTGGTAGAGCAGGCGCCCCATGTACAAGGCTGTTGCCGCAGCGGCCCGGGTTCGAATCCAGCCTCTGGCCCTTTGCTGCATGTCCCTCCCTCTCTCTCTCCCCCTTTCACACTTGTCTGTCCTATCAATTAAAGGCTTAAAAATGCCCAAAAAATATCTTACAAAAAAAAAAAAAAAAAAAAAAAAAAAAGAACTGGGTAGGATCACTCTGATCCAGGTACAGACTTTTAAGGATTACCAGTACTTTAACTGGGATGCAGGGGTCGCCATAATTCATACAAAGTAAAAGATCCTTAATTAATTATATTTTGTTTGATATTAACTGCCATTTTGTGGACTACTTCATTAGCAATAAATTATTTTATCCACAACCATGTTAACCTCACCTACTTTGTCATGATACGGTTGTAATAATTCAAGTTGAACATAATGAAACATTTGAACATTTAAACACAAATATTGAAGAGGACAACAGGTAGAACAGCAAGCATGGGGTAAAATTAAGTGTTTTTATTTCAAAATTGGAAAGAAAGGCGTTACAGAAAAAACCTCTGATGGTAAATTTCTCTTTAACATTCAGTCCACTGACCTGACAACCAATAAACATTAACAAAAGTTACATTATGAGGGACCTTGGCCGAAGGTACCTTTATTCTTTCTTCCACCGCCCCCCTAAACATGCTCAAAAACTCACCAAAACTGGCATGCTTGTCAGAACTGGCAAAAAATTTGATAAAATGAAAAAATTAACCCCTAAAGTGGCAAAATGGGCTCTCTAGTGCCACCTAGGCACACTTAAGTGGCCACTGTGGCCCGTAGGAATGTCGTAGAAAGATAAAACCAAAACTGGTTGGTTCGTCTCATCAAGAACTACAAATCATGTGCTGACACCCCTGATTTGCCCTGTCAAAGTAAGATGCCGTTTTTCAAAAATGCTCTTTTTCAAAAAATATCTCCCCCACACCATTTATCGTATTGGCTTCAAACTCGCACACATGACAGCTCACACCCTGCTGAACAAAACCTCCTGATCTTCAAAAGAAAAGATGAGGGGCAACACATCTTAAACTTGCGACCAAGATCGCATTTTTGACTCCACAAACATAAAAACTATATGTCTGCATTCGGGATGAGTATATCTCTCTGCTGGTATGCTCACATTGACGACTGGACCCACGGTTTGGGAATTCTTCTGTATTAAGTGTATGAAAATTTATTATAACATAAATATACTACTCAATACAAATTGTAGAAATAGTGGTGTAAAAATGCAGTTTATCATTCTCTTAACTCAGTCAGTAAGTTCTAGTTTTCTTGTTTGACTACTTTTTGAGTTATTTCATTTTTCCCTCGTATTCCAGTCTGAATGCAGCCCTCTGCTGGGATCAGGGTAATCCTGATATTTTAGACTGAAGTAATCCTTACCCTATTCAAATATTTGAACAACACTAACTTTGATCCAGATAAAAAACTGGATTGGATTACCTGATTTTATCCGATCACATAATCCTGTTTTTCGTTTGAACAACTGGAACAACTTTCAGGAATTGATCCTATCTGACTGAATTAATCCTGCCAGATTACTTTTGAACAACTGGGCCCAGGGCCTAATTGTTAAGAGGTAATCCAATCACGGCTTTCATTATCCGGTTGGATGAAATCTTGAAATTTGCACGTTCAAAAGAAAATCAGATAAGATCACATAATCCAGTCTTGGTTTTAATTTGGATTTAACCTTAATTGTTCCATGTGTTGTCCAAAACTCTCTAGTAGGATGGGGATACCTTTGACAACCAAAAACCAGGATAATCCTAAAGCAGAGGAGTGGGTTCAGGATGGGTTTGAGGAACAAAATGCAAAAAAAAAAAAAACAAAAAAAAAAACCTACTTTTAAATCAGTCAAATATATAAACATTTACCTATAATTTGCACTTGATTTGACTTTGTCATTATAATTAATATAAAGTGACAAGTAAAAGTTAATATTAAGTATTTCTTTGTTTGATACTGACAGCTATTTGGGGGATTATTAAATGGGGCAAAATCCTTTATATGGATTTTTTTACTTACTGTGCTGAAAGGCTTAATGTAACCTAATGTCTTTATAGCTGTAATGGATAAACAAAACAAGTTCAAAATATCAGTTAGTGTATATATACTAACATGATACAAATGTTGCATTATTTGACCAATTTAAAAGTTTAACTGCATTCTCTTTCTGAAATCCACCTACCCTGAATCTGGCCTTCAACTTGGATCAGGATGATCCGGATGTTTTGGGTCAAAGGATGCCCAATCCAACCAAAATCAACACATACTGAACATTTGATCCAGATTAAACTTAAACTGGAATGCATGATCTAATATGATAACAAAACCAATTTTTGTTTTTGAACAGCTAATTTTCAAAATTTAAAACAATCTGATAGCCCAGATCCAATCAGATTATTTCTAAACAACTGGGCCCAAAGAGTGAGGTCTCCTTAAACTAGGCACACACTTTACCATTTGAACCCCTTTTTTAAAATGTTGTTTTTTAATTCCAACTTCCAATGTACAAGTAACAACCTTTTTACCTAAACGAGACGATGACGAGCTAAAAATAGATCTTGATAATACAGACGAAGATGAAATCTGTGTTTCATTTTTGTTGTTGAGACATGACAAAAATGTTAGTGGTGGACTACTGGACAATAAAAGCTGAGAACAGCCATGCTTGTAATTATCTTCAAATGCTGTGACAGGCTGGTAAACTCCAGTAAATAGTCTGCACCAGGATGTTTCACTAGTCACTAAACGGCAGCGGTGCAAGCAGCCACCGGCTGGTTTGATGCTGTTTGACAGGCAGGTAGGAGGCTCCATCATCTGTGAGGGTAGCTGTGCTGTCAGTAAACAGTCTGAACTCAGATCACTTTTCTCTGACAGAGATGAAAGTTTAGTTTTAATCACCAACTCCGTGAGAGGACAAGAGTTTAAACCTCCAGACAAACCCGTTGCAGATTAAGAAAGAATTCAGACTTTAATTAAGTTTACAATGAACCTAACAAATCCTAGTTGTCTCAGATTAGTTATTTGTAGTGTCAACGTTTTTGAGACCATGAATATAGAGATGTTGATCTTTTCAAATGATGATCAATAAGTGTAAATCCCCCCTACACCCAATAAGTATAAATCCCCCTTTACACCTGTAAAAACTGCTACAGAAATGACACTTTGTAAATGTGGAGAAATTATTTGCAGTTGTAGAAAAAATTGTCCATATGAAATTTTTATACAATCTGTCACACTGATTGTAATTTCTGATACATGAATTAGCCTAACTAGATTAGTTTAAAGATAAAAAAAAAATAAAATAAAAAACCATAATGACTAAAATGTCATAAATCTTCATCGACTAAAACATTTTAAAATTATTGTTGACTAAAACTAGACTAGAACTATGAAGGATAAAAATGACTAAAATGTGACTATACCTAATAGGCATTTTCATCTCAAGACTAAGACTAAATCTAAAATAGCTGCCAAAATGAACACTGCTATCAGCGGATGTAGGATTCATAATTATGAACATCCCAAAGAGAGGATAGAAATCCATTTCTGTAAAAATGGGTCAGTCCAAGCTTTGATTCCCTCCCTCTCTTGGTCTCTCTCTGTCTTGCTCTCTCGTTCCCTCTCTTTCACGCGCGTGCGTACACACACACACACACACACACACACACACACACACACACACACACACAAGGTAGCAGCACCAATACTGGATTTAGGCTTTACTGTACACTGAGTGAGTGAGGAAAAAGGCACTGATCTTGGAGAATCTACTTGTGGCTCTGCTTCAACTGTGCAAGACCCTGAAGCCAGCTAAACAAATTCCTCTCTATGTATGACAGTCAGCTAGAAGCAATTAATTGGGCCAGTTGTGTGGCTCGAAGATTGAGTCAGAAATGGGCTCAAATGGTGCAGTGTATGGCCAGCGTTAATATGCAAATTTTATGTAAATTATGCTCTCCTTGCCCATCAAACCACTCCCTTCCATGCCATAACAGCAACCAAAGAAAAAGCTGTCTCTGAAAAATGACTGACATGAAGATACAATCTGAGAGTTTTCATCAAAAAACACCTCAGAATGGAAAAAATATCAACATGAATAAAAATGTTTTAATGCCTGAGGTTAACTTTTCAGTGGAACTTTTTTTTTCAGTGCCAATACTTTTTTCTTTGCCAATGTTTCCTTTTTCAGGTCCATCTTGTTTTTAATACCAAGTTTAATTTTCAATGCCAAAATCTGACTGTCACTGTCTTCCATAGATAGCTGCCTTAGAACTCTGATAAAAGGTACGTATGTAATGGCTCACCTTTTGCCCTTTGTTGTGGGCTTGTCGTAGCTTCGCAGGTACTCTACTTCTGCCTCAGTTATAACACACAAGTCCACATTGCTGCCAGAACCAAGGTCACAGAAAATCCCTGCAGCGATGGCGTCTCGTACAAGCTGCTTGGCCTCTTCCAGCTGAAACGGAAAGATGTTTTTTAGGCAGAATATTAGAAGAGATCAGGAAAGAAGAGGACAAGGTTGAGTAGTTACTGGACACTGAATAACTAGATAAGCAATCTATTACCTGGTGGCCATTTTGGAGGATGGAACAAAAATGAACAAACAAAGTTTTTTTGCAGTTCAGTCTACAACTTATCCGTTCCATCGACTCACATCTTCTGTATATTACAAGACAACTATACATTGATGCAATGATTGTGATGGAGGTATTACCACCTTAAATCAGCATAACAGTGGTCGCCCCCTCTCGTGGCCCAATTGTTGAAAAACGCTCGCTAAAGTGCCCTCTTGGGAGGCAAAACACGCGCTAAAGTGTCCTCCTGGGAGCCAAAACGCGCACTAAAGTGCCCTCCTGGGAGCCAAAACGCGCGCTACAGTGCCCTCCTGGTTGGCAAAACACACTAAACTGCCTTCTTGGGTAGAAAAAACACACTAAACTGCCCTCTTGGCTGGTTAAAACATGATAAACTGCCCTCTTGGCTGGTAAAAACGCGTGCTTAAGTGCCCTCCTGATTGCCAAAACACAACTGCTCTCTTGGGTGGAAAAACACACTAAACTCCAGAAGATTATTAGGACCAAGAAATACTATGAAACATTACTGTTGCAATGACTTTTATGTTGGGCCCTTTTTTGATCAACTATATATTGAGCCAGAACTATATCTCACAGAACCAGTTTGGATAATCTTTTGCTAATATGGTGTTAAAATGCACTAGAATACAGGAAATGGCATCTACTTAATTGAAAATGTTCTGGAGGAGAACCCCCAGACCAGCCCAGGGATTTATTTCCTTCATACATCCATGTCTCTGTGTGTTCTTCATGGTCCAACGTTGAATCTACACAGTTCTCGTGGATGCTGATCCTAACTACAAACTAACTTGAGTAGTCTGTCTAGTTCGTCTGTTTTAAGGCTATATAATGTGCCATTTGTATAACATATAAACATGTATGAAGTGCCCTTGAAAACACGCGGAACTTAGTGCCCTCTTCAGTGGCGAGAACTAACCCTAACCCTTTTTTTTTATTTTCGCTCCTGCCCTTAAAAAAGTCTGTGCATGCCACTGCACTGCGGGTCAGCTGTTTGGATCAGACTTTCCACACTTCATGGATGGGGCGGTATTCACAAAACTTCCTAGTACAAAGAGGTGCTTCTAGTAGGGCTGGCTGCAACTAATGATTATTGTCATTGTCGACTAATCTGTTGATTATTTCTTCGATTAGTCGACTAATCATTTTATCAAAAAATGTATGAAAATGTTGACAATTGTCGGTCTGTCTCTACCAAACCCCAAAATTATGGCATTTAATGTCTTGTTTCGTACTCACGTCAAAGGGTTTTAGTTCATCGTCATGGGAGAGTGTGTAAAGCTGCCAATATTTGAACTTAAGAAGCTGCAACAAGAGTATTTTGGGGTACTTTTATAATACTTTTCTATGAAAAATTACTCAAACCGATCAGTCGATTACTAAAATAGTCACCGATTATTTTAATAGTCAATCAGTCACCGATTAGTCGACTAATCGCTGCAGGCCTAGCTCCTAGTGACAAAATTTTAAGAAAATTCTTAGAATTATGGCGTTTTCTTAGAATTCTCTTTCCCTTTTTGGGAAAAGTTAAAACTAGGGCCTGGTAAAGATAAAAGTTATTCTCTTGCCCTTAAGGGAGCTGTTAATGTCAAAGACTGTCAGGAGTACAGAGGAGACTTCGAAGAGGGTTAAAGTTTCTTAAGCAGAGGAGAAAATGGCAGAAAGACAAACATGTAAGAGGGATTTTCTCCAAACATTAGATTACAACAAATAAATGAAGATTAGATATTGCAGGGATGATGTTTGTGCTCGATCTCACCAGAGAGGCTCTCACATCTCCCACCCACTGCAATAAAGATATAACACCAAAAATAAAGTGATCACAATACTAAGAAATTTGGAAACTGAAAAAATGCAACAACGCAGCAGTGCTGACTTGGGTCTGTTTCAGCCTTCCATCAGAAGAGTGACCACATTAACAAGGACAACACTTTCACAGTCTCATAATTTGTTGTAGTTTATTTCATTTCCAATGGCTGTCCATATCTTGCAGGCTAACAAAAGGACAACCAATATGGCCCATAATGTCTGTGTTCGGTGCAGCTGGCCTCAGCTGTTTTCTGTCCTTGTTCTAACAGGCCAGAAAAACACGAGCATGCACCATCTTAGAAATCTTTGTAAAAGTGAAGTTTTATTACGATCTGATCATCCAACAGCACTTGACCTGAACAGCTGACCTGCAGCATAATACAGTGCATGGCACAGTTGGGCCTGTGCATAGGAATATGGTAGGTATACGGTTGAGAAAATGTAGTGCCAAAGGAAAGGGCTGTCTTACAGCAAGTTAAAGCAGTGAAAATATTCTCAATATAGCATTCACTTAGACTGATATTGTTTTTTTTTAAGGTAGGCCTTTTTTTAAAGAGGCTAAATGAGTTTCGGTGCAAACCCCCATCCACAGTAATGCATTGCTTCTGTGGTGTTAGTGCTATCTAATTCTCCAAACAGGGAACACTGCCACTGCCATCTACTGGATGTAATGCACTAACTATGAATATACAGTACAGGCCAAAAGTTTGGACACACCTTCTCATTCAATGCGTTTTCTTTATTTTCATGACTATTTACATTGTAGATTCTCACTGAAGGCATCAAAACTATGAATGAACACATGTGGAGTTATGTACTTAACAAAAAAGGTGAAATAACTGAAAACATGTTTTATATTCTAGTTTCTTCAAAATAGCCACCCTTTGCTCTGATTACTGCTTTGCACACTCTTGGCATTCTCTCCATGAGCTTCAAGAGGTAGTCACCTGAAATGGTTTTCCAACAGTCTTGAAGGAGTTCCCAAAGGTGTTTAGCACTTGTTGGCCCCTTTGCCTTCACTCTGCGGTCCAGCTCACCCCAAACCATCTCGATTGGGTTCAGGTCCGGTGACTGTGGAGGCCAGGTCATCTGCCGCAGCACTCCATCACTCTCCTTCTTGGTCAAATAGCCCTCACACAGCCTGGAGGTGTGTTTGGGGTCATTGTCCTGTTGAAAAATAAATGATCGTCCAACTAAATGCAAACCGGATGGGATGGCATGTCGCTGCAGGATGCTGTGGTAGCCATGCTGGTTCAGTGTGCCTTCAATTTTGAATAAATCCCCAACAGTGTCACCAGCAAAACACCCCCACACCATCACACCCCCTCCTCCATGCTTCACAGTGGGAACCAGGCATGTGGAATCCATCCGTTCACCTTTTCTGCGTCTCACAAAGACACGGCGGTTGGAACCAAAGATCTCAAATTTGGACTCATCAGACCAAAGCACAGATTTCCACTGGTCTAATGTCCATTCCTTGTGTTTCTTGCCCCAAACAAATCTTTTCTGCTTGTTGCCTCTCCTTAGCAGTGGTTTCCTAGCAGCTATTTGACCATGAAGGCCTGATTCGCGCAGTCTCCTCTTAACAGTTGTTCTAGAGATGGGTCTGCTGCTAGAACTCTGTGTGGCATTCATCTGGTCTCTGATCTGAGCTGCTGTTAACTTGCAATTTCTGAGGCTGGCGACTCGGATGAACTTATCCTCAGAAGCAGAGGTGACTCTTGGTCTTCCTTTCCTGGGTCGGTCCTCATGTGTGCCAGTTTCGTTGTAGCACTTGATGGTTTTTGCGACTCCACTTGGGGACACATTTAAAGTTTTTGCAATTTTCCGGACTGACTGACCTTCATTTCTTAAAGTAATGATGGCCACTCGTTTTTCTTTAGTTAGCTGATTGGTTCTTGCCATAATATGAATTTTAACAGTTGTCCAATAGGGCTGTCGGCTGTGTATTAACCTGACTTCTGCACAACACAACTGATGGTCCCAACCCCATTGATAAAGCAAGAAATTCCACTAATTAACCCTGATAAGGCACACCTGTGAAGTGGAAACCATTTCAGGTGACTACCTCTTGAAGCTCATGGAGAGAATGCCAAGAGTGTGCAAAGCAGTAATCAGAGCAAAGGGTGGCTATTTTGAAGAAACTAGAATATAAAACATGTTTTCAGTTATTTCACCGTTTTTTGTTAAGTACATAACTCCACATGTGTTCATTCATAGTTTTGATGCCTTCAGTGAGAATCTACAATGTAAATAGTCATGAAAATAAAGAAAACGCATTGAATGAGAAGGTGTGTCCAAACTTTTGGCCTGTACTGTATATCATACAGCCCCGCTTCAAAAAATCCAGACTATCCCTTTAATGTGGACACAAGGCAAACATTTAGAGAAAAATGTCATTTTAAGGTTGTATCCTTTTAAAGTAACTATATGGAGTTACATTTATTTCCATTATTCAATCAAACAGAGTAGGTTTTGTAATCAAAAATAAGATTTGAGAGCAAAAGCATAAATATTGCAATCAAAAATGTTTTATTGCAAGTAAAAAATGATTGATTGAAAAATGCAAATCTAAAAGTTTTGTTTGCAAATCCTAAAGTTTTGTTTGCCATTTTTTTGTCGTTTGCAAGTCAAAAAGTTTTGTGAGTAAAAAGTTGAACCTGGTGGGTGGGGCCTAAACTGTACCAGTACCATCGATGCCCCGGGGTGTAGCAGTAATGCTGACTGTCGAGCGTTTCCAGTGGAAGAGAGGGAATCGTGGGTGTAGCCCGCTCTGTATGTAGCCACGTCAAACCCACCAATAGAAACTGTTCTCTCATCCATCAGCGTAGGCCCTGCCCATTAAGTGCAGGTGAACTTGCAAGCAAAACTTAACTCGCAAGCAAAGAGGACTGATCTGCAAGCAAAAGTTTTTAACTCGCAAGCAAAGAGGACTGATTTATAAGCAAAATGATCACACGTTTTTACTTACAAACTTGATTTTTGATTGCAGTTCAAGAAATATGCTCTCAAAACAGTTTTATATGATTGCAACAAAAAGACACAAAAATACCTCCATATAACTATCCTTTTAAAGAAGTTTTTTTCATAAAACTGGCATGTCTACAAAAATACTTTTGAAATTGGTTCTACATGACCAGAGAAAACAGAGAAAAGGCTGTGGTATTCACTTCAAGACTCCTTTCTAGCATTCAAGTAACACACATTGGAACAGGTTGGCAAGTGCCAAGGTGTGTCACTGAAGAAGCCCTGCCTTCTATTCCAGCAAATCATGCACAAAGTATTGTGGGTACGTCATGCCCGCTAAGGATACATGGAGGCATCCTTGAAAATTCTTTAAAGGTAGGACTTGGTCCTTGGATGAATTCAAAGGATCTTTGACATTGTAACGGTACTTAAGTGGGAGTTGATGACGTAGCCTCCTTGTAATTCAGCCATTTAAGGATATTTCTTGACTTTGAGAAGCATAAAGTATTGTCATCCTCCTTTTTCACAATACAGTATGGCGCCCACTTCCTGTTCACAAATTCTCACAGAAGTGCCAAACAGTGTACTAAAATATATTTCTGAAAACATCTTAGGCGAGTCAATACAATAACAGAATCTGGGTTCATATTTGATCAGCACTGCTTGGTTTTACTATTTGAGCTGACTTGACCCACTTCTATACTTTCTGTGTCTGTGGTGGTGGAAGGAAAAATCAGTGCAGCCAACCAACAGCCCTGGACCCAGCGCAAATCCGCTCAATTAAGTGAAATGCATCATCCAGTGGATGTGAGCTGGGAAATGAGCAGTTAGATGTGAGTAAGATGGAGGGAAGTTAACTAATAATGGATAAGATGTCTTGATGTCATAGTCTGTGCCTTTCCTTCATTCCTCATATGTCAGCTGTTTTCGCCCTCCCCTTTGTTTCTTGTGGTTCCTTGTTTGTCTCTCTGTGTCTGGGTGTGGCTCATCAGTCCAGCTTCAACCCATGACATCCATTCTTGTTTTTTTGAAAATAAAGCCACTCAAAACTGAACAGGGTCTCGCTTTTAGGTCCAGTTCTTTCCATTGCATACAACACATGATCCTGGGTTTGTTTATATTCTGTTATCCTCGGGACTTTGTTTTGGAGTTTTCTGTTTGTGTTCCTTGTGTCATGTTAGTCATTCATGTTTAATCTGCTTCCTGTTTTATTTTGTAGAGTCTTTCCTCATGTGTCATGTCTGGTTTTGCTTCCTGTCTTTGTGAGTTTTCCCTCAACACCTGTTCTGTATTAGTCTTGTTTGCTCCACCCTAGTGTTCCCCTCCACACCCTTGTTGTCAGCCAATTTCCATTTCCCTCCTTTTGCCTGTCTTCCTAATCCAGCTGTGTCTCACTCTTGTGATGAGTTTTCTGTGTATATCTACCTGTGTGTTTTCCATTTGTTCTATGTCAGTTCGTCTGTGGTCATCCTGTGTTCATCCTGCTTTCATTCCTGCATTCATCCCTGCAATCATCCTGTGTTCATTCCTGCCTTAATTCTGATGCTCACCCTCGTGTTTTCGATGTCATTCCCTGCTCCGTTTCCTGCCTGGTGTTCTGTTTGAATTTGAGTTCATGGTATTTTCCCGGATGGCCTGTACCGGATGTTTTCTATTGGCTGCATTAAAGCTCGCTTTTTGTTAAAATTTCAACCTGCCTGTTTGTCTGCATTTGGGTCCTCCTTAAACTGATACTTGACAGAACTAAGGGACCAAACATGGACCCAGCAGAGCTAACTTCAGCTGTAAACCCACTGTTGGGACCCCGCTTGGCTCTGGGGGGTCCTTGGAGCCTCTACCAGACTCCTAGGTCACACATAAAGAAGTCTTGAGTCCGTTCTTCCAATTCCCACAAGCTACAGTACCAGGTCACCAGCAACCAGCTTAAGTTCCAGGTCACAATAAACCAGCCCAAATTCCCGGCAGGTGCCACTCCTGTTCCAGTGGCAGAGATTCCGGCAGGCGCTGGTAGTCAGGCCGACACCTGCATCCTGAGTCCATTCAGCTGTCTGGCCAACTCGAGCTCTCCAAATCCATTTGGGGCTCCGGCCAGCACCTGCACCCAGAGCCCAGTTGGCGGTCCGGCCAACACCTGCAGCCTAGCCAACTCCTGCACCCATAGTCCAGTTGGCAGTCCAACCGACACCTGCACCCAGAGCAGCAACCCCACCCTGCTCCTGCTGGACCACAGAAGCCTCAAGTCCCTGCCCCTGGTGAGCTGCAGCGGCCTCAAGTCCTTGTTCCTGCTGAGCTGCAGCACCATCCAGTTCCTGTTCCTGGTGAGCCGCAGCAGTCTTAAGTCCTGAGCTAAGTTCAAGTTAGGTCCCATCTACATCACAGACCGTCTGATTGGCCTCCTGGCCAGCCTCCAGATCTGCTCCACCTGTCACGTCTGCCTCCTGGTCGCCCCCCAAGATCTGCCCTGCCTGTCATGTCGGCCTCCTGGCCGACATCCAGATTTGTTCTGCCTATTTGCCCTGTCCCCAGGCCGTCCATCCGAAGCTTTCTGCTCTGCCCCTATTCAGTTTCCTGGCCAACACATGTCCCAACACATAAAAAGCTGGTTGAAATTCTTGTAGTATCCCTTAAAGCCAGCATTTAAACACTAGAAAGCAGAGCTTTTTGTAAGCAGCCTTCTAAGTTGATACATATGAAAACATAAGCCTCATGTTATAGTGTGGAGGCGTTAAAATGAGCTTTTGGAGAACAATGATAACAGCTTGGTTGGGTTGGATTTTTTACACATAAATGCTGTTAGCAAAATCAGGTGACATGCTCAGTACGGGAAAAAACTCTGTTGTACTGTGCAAGCACTGTCCTGTCATAATGTCAACCTGATTTTAGCTTAACATTTTTTATGAGGTCTCCTCTCTTGGTATATATTAACTCTCCAGTCATTTCAGATCGTGCCATTTCCCTTCAACTGACCTCCTTTCTATGCCTCTTCCCGGTTCCCCATTAGCCTTGCATTATACATACCAGCCCATTCCCATTCATTCTTTGCCAGATGTTCTTATGTGCTCAAAACTCAGCGTTCCAGCCATCATCTCTGCCCTTCTGCCCTTCCTTGCCTGTATGGTATTGACTTTTTTCTCTAACCATGAGTAAAACTGAACTTTAAACTTTAGCAGCCTGGTCTCTGACTCATGATTTTTTGGGTCCAAACCAGGTAACTGCGCCATTACATACTTAGTACCGCTACATATGTACTAAAAAAAAGCATCATAGGAAAGATGGTCAAGATGATTACAAATTAGATGCAATGAGAATCGAGTATTTACATAGGAAATGACAGGGTGCCATCTTTTGTAGAAACTGTCAGATGAGCTGCTCTGAATATTTTCTCCTTTTCTAATGATAAAAAGGACACTGAATTAGACAAACAGGATGTGGCGGAAGGAGGATCAAGGCTTTTTGAAGGTAACAAAATATTTCTATGGGCAATGAGTGCAAAAGCAGAAGTAAAAGCAACAATGTCTGAGTGTTTCTTAGAGAGACTGAGTGGCGCAAGTGGTACCCCAAAGATAGCTATCAAGGGGCTGGGTTCAAGATTTATGTCAAGGACTTTACTTATTGTATTAAAGGAGAAGACCAAAGTGAGTATGAGTATGATCAGCCGGTGATAAGCCACATCTATCACATACACTGAACAAAAATATAAACGCAACACTTTTGTTTTTGCTCCCATTTTTCATGAGCTGAACTTAAAGATCTAAAACATTTTCTATACACACAAAAGACCATTTCCCTCAAATATTGTTCACAAATCTATCTAAATCTGTGTTAGTGAGCACTTCTCCTTTGCCGAGATAATCCATCCCACCTCACAGGTGTGGCATATCAAGATGCTGATTAGACAGCATGATTATTGCACAGGTGTGCCTTAGGCTGGCCACAATAAAAGGCCACTCTAAAATGTTCAGTTTTATCACACAGCACAATGCCACAGATGTCGCAAGTTTTGAGGGAGCGTGCAATTGGCATGCTGACTGCAAGAATGTCCACCAGAGCTGTTGCCCGTGAATTGAATGTTCATTTCTCTACCATAAGCCATCTCCAAAGGCGTTTCACAGAATTTGGCTGTACATCCAACCGGCCTCACAACCGCAGACCACGTGTAACCACACCAGCCCAGGACCACATCCAGCATGTTCACCTCCAAGATCGTCTGAGACCAGCCACCCGGACAACTGCTGCAACAATCGATTTGCATAACCAAAGAATTTCTGCACAAACTGTCAGAAACCATCTCAGGGAAGCTCATCTGCATGTTTGTCGTCCTCATCGGGGTCTCGACCTGACTGCAGTTTGTCACCGTAACCGATTTGAGTGGGCAAATGCTCACATTCGATGGTGTCTGGCACATTAGAGAGGTGCTCTCCTCACGGATGAATCTCGGTTTTCACTGTTCAGGGCAGATGGCAGACAGCGTGTGTGGCGTCGTGTGGGTGAGCGGTTTGCTGATGTCAACGTTGTGGATCGAGTGGCCCATGGTGGCGGTGGGATTATGGTATGGGCAGGCGTATGTTATAGACAACGAACACAGGTGCATTTTATTGAGATACCGTGACGAGATCCTGAGGCCCATTGTTGTGCCATTCATCCACGACCATCACCTCATGTTGCAGCATGATAATGCAGGGCCCCATGTTGCAAGGATCTGTACACATTTCCTGTAAGCTGAAAACATCCCAGTTCTTGCATGGCCAGCATACTCACCGGACATGTCACCCATTGAGCATGTTTGGGATGCTCTGGATCAGCGTATACGACAGCGTGTTCGAGTTCCTGCCAATATCCAGCAACTTCGCACAGCCATTGAAGAGGAGTGGACCAACATTTCACAGGCTACAATCAACAACCTGATCAACTCTGTGCGAAGGAGATGTGTCGCACTGCATGAGGCAAATGGTGGTCACACCAGATACTGACTGGTATTCTAACCGCCCCAGACCCTCCCAAGCAAAACTGCACATTTCAGAGTGGCCTTTTATTGTGGCCAGCCTAAGGCACACCTGTGCAATAATCATGCTGTCTAATCAGCATCTTGATATGCCACACCTGTGAGGTGGGATGGATTATCTTGGCAAAGGAGAAGTGCTCACTAACACAGATTTAGACAGATTTGTGAACAATATTTGAGGAAAATGGTCTTTTGTGTATGTAGAAAATGTTTTAGATCTTTGAGTTCAGCTCATGAAGGGGGGCAGCAGCCTCAGCAAAGAAGCCCAGACAGTCCTCTCCCCCGCCACTTCCGTCAGCTCCTCCGCGGGAACCCCGAGGCGTTCCCAGGCCAGCCGGGTGATGTAATCCCTCCAGCGTGTTCTGGGGCGGCCCCGAGGTCTCCTCCCGGTTGGACATGCCCGAAACACCTCCCAAGGGAGGCGTCCGGAAGGCATCCTTACCAGATGCCCGAACCACCTCAACTGGCTCCTCTCGATGTGGAGAAGCAGCGGCTCTACTCCAAGTCCCTCCCGGATGTCTGAGCTCCTCACCCTATCCCTAAGGCTGAGCCCAGCCACCCTGCGGAGGAAACTCATTTCAGGCGCTTGTATTCACAATCTCATTCTTTCAGTCACTACCCAGAGCTCGTGACCATAGGTGAGGGTTGGAACGTAAATCGACCGGTAAATCGAGAGCTTCGCTTTCTGGCTAAGCTCCCTCTTCACCACAACGGACCAGTTAAGCGCCTGCATCACTGCTGACACGTCCCAATCCGCCTGTCAATCTCCTGCTCCATCCTACCCTCACTCGTGAACAAGACCCCGAGATACTTAAACTCCTCCACCTGAGGAAGGACCTCCCCCCTGACCTGGAGTGGGCAATCCACCCTTTTCCGGCTGAGGACCATGGCCTCAGACTTGGAGGTGCTGATTCTCATCCCAGCCGCTTCACACTCGGCTGCGAACCGCCCCAGCGAGAGCTGGAGGAGGTCACTGTTCGATGGAGCTAGGAGGACCACGTCATCCGCAAAAAGCAGGGACGAGATCCTCCCGTCACCGAACCTGACACCCTCCACCACTCGGCTGTGTCTAGAAATTCTGTCCATAAAAGTTATGAACAGAACCGGTGACAAAGGGCAGCCCTGGCGGAGTCCAACCCTCACCGGGAACAGGTCCGACTTACTGCCAGCCACGAGAACCAGACTCATGCTCCTTCGGTACAGGGACTGGATGGCCCTTTGCAAGGGGCCACCAACCCCATACTCCCGGAGCACCCCCCACAGGATGCCCCTGGGGACACGGTTGTAAGCCTTCTCCAAATCCACAAAACACATGTGGACTGGTTGGGCAAACTCCCACGCCCCCTCCAGCACCCTGGCGAGGGTAAAGAGCTGGTCCACGGTTCCGCGTCTGGGACGAAAACCACATTGCTCCTCCTCGATCCGAGGTTCAACTATCGACTGGACCCTCTTCTCCAGCACCCTGGAGTGGACCTTACCGGGCAGGCTGAGGAGTGTGATCCCCCTGTAGTTGGAACACACCCTCTGGTCCCCTTTCTTGAAAATGGGGACCACCACCCCGGTCTGCCACTCCGGAGGCACTGCCCCCGATGTCCACGCAATGTTGCAGAGGCGTGTCAGCCAGGACAGCCCTACAACATCCAGAGCCTTGAGGTATCCAGGACGAATCTCATCCACCCCCAGGGCTCCGCCGCTTCGGAGTTGTTTCACTACCTCAGCAACTTCTGCCCCAGAAATTGGATGACCCGCCCCCGAGACCCTCGTCTCTGTTTCCTCACTGGAATACGTGTTGGTGGGATTGAAGAGCTCCTGAAAGTATTCCTTCCACCGCCCGACAATGTCCCCAGTTGGCGTCAGCAGCTCCCCGCCCCCACTGTAAACAGTGTGAGCAAGTTGCCGCCTTCCCCCCCTGAGGCACCGGACGGTTTGCCAGAACCTCTTTGGAGCCGATCGATAGTCTTCCTCCATGGCCTCACCGAACTCCTCCCACGCCCGAGTTTTTGCCTCAACGACTGCCGCCGCTGCGCTCCGCTTGGCCCGCCAGTACCTGTCAGCTGCTTCCGGAGACCCACAGACCAACCATGCCCTGTAGGTCTCCTTCTTCAGCCTGATGGCTCCCCTCACCTCTGGTGTCCACCAGCAGGTTCAGGAATTACCGCCGCGACTGGCCCCAGCGGCCTTGCGGCCACAGCTCACAACCGCCACCTTTGACAATGGCAGAGCGGAAAAAGGCCCATTTAGACTCAATGTCCCCCTCTGCCCTCAGGACGCGGTTGAAGCTCTCCCGGAGGTGGGAGTTGAAGATCATCTGGACAGGTTCTTCCGCCAGGCGTTCCCAGCAGACCCTCACTGTTCGTTTGGGCCTGCCAGGTCCGTGCGGCGTCTTCCCCCACCATCTGATCCAACTCACCACCAGGTGGTGATCAGTTGACAGCTCTGCTCCTCTCTTCATCCGAGTGTCCAGAACATATGGCCGCAGGTCAAATGATACGACTACAAAGTCGATCATTGACCTGCGACCTAGGCTGTCCTGGTGCCACGTGCACCGATGCACATCCTTATGTTTGAACATCGTGTTAGTTATGGCCAAACTGCGACCCGCACAGAAGTCCAATAACTGAACATCACTCGGGTTCAGATCGGGCAGGCCGTTCCTCCCAATCACGCCCCCCCATGTCCCGCTGCCATTGCCCACGTGAGCGTTGAAGTCCCCCAGCAGAACAATGGAGTCCCTGGTTGGGGCACTGTCCAGCACCCGTCCCAGGGACTCCAAAAAGGGTGGGTACTCTGAACTGTTGTTCGGTGCATAAGCACAGACAACAGTCAGGACCCGTTCCCGACCCGAAGGCGCGGGAAGCAACCCTTTCGTCCACCGGGGTAAACCCCAACGTACAGGCAGAGAGTCTGGGGGCTATCAGAAAGCCCACCCCGGCCCTCCGCCTCTCACCCGGAGCAACTCCAGCGAAGGAGAGAGTCCAACCCCTCTCAAGGAGTCCAACCCCTCTCTAGGGTTCCAGACCCGGAGCTATGTGTCGAGGTGAGGCCGACTATATCTAGCCGGTAACGCTCAGCCTCTTCCACAAGCTCCGACTCCTTCCCCGCCAGAGAGGTGACATTGCATGTCCCAAGAGCCAACTTCTGTAACCGAGGATTGGACCGCCAAGGCCCCCGCCTTGGTCTGCTGCCCAATCCACATTGCACCGAACCCTTCTGGATCCCTCTGCGGGTGGTGGGCCTGCAGGGGGACGAGCCCATGTAGCCGGTTCTGGCTGGGCCCGGCCGGACCCCATAGGCGAAGGCCCGACCACCAGGAGCTCGCCCACGGGCCCCAACCCCAGGCCTGGCTCCAGGGCGGGGCCCCGGTAACCCTCCAGGCCGGGTACACATGTCTTTGATTGTCTCATTCATGAAGGGTCTTCTGAACCGTTCTTCGTCTGACCCTTCGCCCAGAACCAATCTGCCATGGGAAACCCTACCAGGGGCAAAATGCCCCCGACAGCATAGCTCCTAGGGTCATTAGGGCACTCAAACTCCTCCACCACGATAAGGTGACGGTTCTTGGAGGAGCAAAACAAAAGTGTTGCGTTTATATTTTTGTTCAGTGTATATATTATTAGCGCCTGGAAAAAAGATGCTTAGCCTGGCTTTCCTAAAATGAATCCTATGCAGGACCTTGAATTTAATTAAAGTCAGATGTTCACAAGCAGATGTGGAATTCACTCTGATTAATGCCTTTTCCCACCATTCATCAGTCACATTAAACTGGGAAAGTCTATAAAATTGAGAATTTGACCAAACTATTTTGTCATTGATAGCAGCAGCAGACACTGTACATCTAATTTGGGGGCTTACTGACTTAGGATTCCTGTCTCTTCATCTCTACTACGGGTGAGTGCTCTGAGACAACAAGGGAGGCTGAACTTCCCCTAAAATTTTATAGAAGAAATGGTCAAATATGCACTATTGAATTTACATTAAAATAAGAATTTACACTGCATTAAACGTGCGCTAGGATGCGTTTAACATGACATGATGTTCAACCATCAGCTGTTTATCACCAGGTTTCAAACGCGACCTCCTTGTCATACATTCTTGTGTTAGCAGGGTGGACGTGGAGCCTCCAAGCATTCCTATGAGACAGCACTGAGCAGTTTTTTTCGTGCAGTAAAGCGGGACAGTCATTGGATAAATGCGACAAAATCGTCACTTCCAGAGAGGCTTAGCTTCCCTGGGACCTAATGGAGCGGTAGGTGGGAGAGGACGCTCGGTGTATGCATGATGATTGGAGGAACTGTCTAAAAGGCTGAACCCCTTTGTTATTGACAGCGCTACACATTTCGAGCTCAGGTCAAATGATTGCGAGTGAAGTCTTCTGACAGAGTGCCATCCAGAGTTCCTTATTTCCATAAGCAATATAGCTCATTTCACCGTATGTACAGTACAGTTCAGGTGTTTAAACCCATCTGAAAATCTTTGAGGTGTGTTTTCCTGTGGTTCTATGGCATGAGTGTGGTTGAAAAATGGCTTCAATTAAATGTTCCTTTTATAAGTTACTGCCTCGCTACAATATGACAAATTTTATGATTTAAACTTAAAGTGAGCTTCCCCATTTGAAACTTCTGTTGACATTTTTAGTCATAACTGTGAGGTTTAAAGATTTGTAGTTTAACATAGTGGTCTGACCTGTCTGATGTTTCTGCTATACTTACTTCTTTATATTGAAGTAACAGGGCTTTACAGCACACAACATCCCTCTTCCTTGCAAGGGATAAGGAAAAACTCCCCCCAAATAAACCTTTAATGGAGGATAATAATATTGGTGGGGTTTTTTTTGTTTTTTTTTTTTTCAAAAAACTTAATCTAAATAATGTACTATTATGGATGGGGCCACAGCAGTATGGATTTTAGCCACCAAAAAATCCATATCAGTTTAAGTGTATACTATATTTGGAATATGATGGAGGCAGCAGTATACCAGCAACTACAGTGTTTTGCAAAGTAAAATGACTATTTTTGTCAATGGTGCCTGGTGGATTTGAGATAATGGCTTCAGTTCCCCATCTGAAAGGGCTGTCTGGAGGCAAGGTAAAGCCATAAAAATCTTTAAAATATAGTATATACTTATACTGATACTGATCAACACTGTTTCATTTTATGTATGTAATGTTATTATGAGTAAAACAGTTTGTATGTTTACATTACTGTTACATTACTGTATGTCTGATGGCAAAAAAAATCCCTTGTGTAAAAATAGATTTCTATGTCACTGAATAAAAAAGCTAATTCAGTTTCACAGTGTAACATTTTGTTCTGTGTTCTTGTATTTAGTGGTTGTTGATTTGACTTACATACTCAGCTTATTCACCTTTTCCTTTTGCGTTTTTAAGGTTCTGTCTTGTGTTTGTTTCCCACTTGGTAGATATTTACACAATAAACATTTTCCCATACATCTCCATTATGATGTAATATGTGGTGCACAACATGCTTTCAATATAAACTCCACTTTTTACTATAACAGACATTACATTTGCCAGGAAAGGAAAGCAGACAGTCTCACCTCCATGTTTGGTTTGAATCTGTCCTCAAACACAGATACAGCAGCTGCAGCTCCAGAGCCTGAAACCAAAATCAGACATTAGAAAGAGGCTTTTTTTCAATTTTGCTTGCTTCAGTTTTCATGTTTTGTCTGATATTTAGCCTGGTTTTAAAGCCTGGCCCTGTCCTGAGTGAAACTTTCTTTATTCTGCTGTATTTTTATGGTCAAAATAACAATCCTCACAGACAACTTCCCAGTCTGTTCACCACACAAAGAAGTATACAGTACATTAAACATGTACCCATGGTAAGGAAAG
Source organism: Epinephelus fuscoguttatus (assembly GCF_011397635.1). Lineage (NCBI taxonomy): Eukaryota > Metazoa > Chordata > Actinopteri > Perciformes > Serranidae > Epinephelus > Epinephelus fuscoguttatus. Next base: position 265,659 of record NC_064769.1, on the reverse strand, counting down.
GCAGTTTGTCATAGGAGCCATGTGGGTATACACTGAACAGGTGAGCTCCAGTCACGTCGACTCCTCCAACGATCAGAGAAGAACCGACATGACCCTGGTATCTGAAAAAGCAAACAGACATCACTACAACATGCTGCCTGCTCTCTATCAGTGGGAGGAATATAGGGCAAGTCTGCCTGAATGTGTGCTGTTCATTTAAAAAAAAAAAAAAGCCCAAACATAACATCTGACCATCAGTCATTTGTGTGTTGTATCCTTTAAATCTCTGTTACCCTCACCTGAACAGCATCTGTTTCAGCTGTCTGGTTACCATGGCAACAAGAGGGGGTCGCCCAGTGTTGAGCATGTGCAGTTCAACGTTGGACGCCATGATCTGTGTGGTTATCTCTGCGTCCGCAGCCACACCAGCCCCACAGCAGCTGCAGAACATACAGGACATAGTATAACAAGTCAGACAGTGGAAAGTTGCCTAAAATACTTTTCCTTGATGTTAATGTCATAAAGCACATTTTTTACTACTGGTCACAACATTTACAAACCAATGCCATATTCTATTAGTTACAATGCCGATATTCAGTAAAATCAGATCACAGCCTCTATAATACTTTATATTAACTGCATAAAAATGCTGTTACATGATAACAACACACTTATTGGGAGAAATTTAGGGTTTAGTGTCTTCCTCAAGGACACTTAAACCTGGGAACTGAATCCCCAACTAAGTATTGGTCATCCTGCTGTATTACCTTAGCTACGGACGAGAGCATAGCGACCAAATAATCGACTAGTCGACCAGGGGCCAGTTGCACCAACTGGTCTTTACTACGCCTGGTCGTAACTCCTAAGACGGTCTTTGTTAAGACCAGTCTTAAGGAGTGGACTTACGCCGGTTGCACCAACAGGGTTTACGCCTGGTTTTAGCTACGCTGGTTTTAGCTGTGTGCCTGGTGGGAAGGCTGGTGGTAGTGCTGCGTTGCAGCCCAACACAAACTGTAAATCCGGTGACAGCTCTTCAATAAGTTCAAACAGATCTCTCCTACCGAATTGAAACCTCTCAATCAGCTCCTCGTCATTATATAGGCTATGTCCAGTTGCTTCTGTCCCTAATTACCCTCTCCCATCTAAATGCCCGCTCTTATACAGACGGTGGATGAGACGTGCCATAACCAAGTTGCGCTCTCTGCGCTCTAGAGTGCATGAGAGCAGCTTGATAATGACCTTATGCCTGCTCTTGACTAGGCGTAAGATTTACGCCCGGTCTTAGTGAGAAGAAGGCTTACACCCTGTTGGTGCAACCGGCGTAACTATAAGGTCGGACTTAGAACGCCAAGTTACGACCGACTTAGCTTAAGACCAGGCTTAAGACCAGTTGCAACCGGCCCCAGGAGACTACAGCCCTAGTTGTTACATATCAGCATATCAAATATCGGCAAAAAATCCAATACCATGCATCCCTACGTAGATTTGTAAGTTATGAAAAGATATACATACAGGGCACTGCAGATTTTGCCCCTGAGGCCCATGGCAAGCGTTATTCAAAATGGACGCCACACAGGCACTTAATATACATGAATGTTGCAGAAAATTGGCTTTAAGATTCTTGGAGATTGCCAAAGTGTGCTCGAGCTGATTGGATCAGATGGCAGAAGACCACCATCCCATTTTTCTCTCTTAATTTTTTAAAGTAAAAAAATAACAGAGTATAGAAGCTTCAGGGTCAAACTCCACCCTCTGCCATCCTGATAGAATGATGTTAAATTAGAAGTTGGTCTCTTGTTCCCGTGAGCAGCCTTGTTATACCTCTTTTTCTCTCTCCATTCACTCCTATTGCACTTTTAGAACACTGACAAACTGGATTCTGTGAACATGTAAAATAATGAGTTCTGTTCCATATGTTTGATCGCCTATTTACAATTATTGGTAAAGGTACAATTTTCTTTATTTCTTCTGCAACATAGTTAAGAATAATTAATAACATATGGTGGCTTATGCAGCTACACCCCCAAACTGGCAGCTTTTTTTGCATGCAGCCATGCAAAAAAACAGATAGTAGGATGTTACTCCATGCTCTCCACATCCTGCATTTACTGTTGATTGAGGTGTTGTTGTGCTAGCTGTTTCTGTGGTGCAAAAACTTTTAGAACAGGCAAAAATTTCGACGCACACTGTGTTATGCCTTTTCTGTACCTTTGATGCACACAGAGCATTATTATTTCATTACCATTAACATCTGATGCAATCAGTAATATTAACAATGGGTACTCCTTGGTCTGACATTTTTGGCTTAAAGTTATCAAGATGCCATCTTTGCATATGCTTTCATGGCACTCCTGATTCCTGATGAACATTATAAGAAGCCTAACGAGAGGAAGCGACCTTTCGGCATCATCTCATTATCTTGAGAAAATGAAATAAAACAACCTTTTGTTTTCTTGTGAAAATTGGTTGATTATCTTCTTATCATGGGATAAGAAGGCTTGTTTTCTTGAGATGACAAAATAATTAACCATGATTTCGAGATAACAGCATTGAAAAATAATTGGAAGCATGGCCTTCGGCTTTCATAGAAAACTGAAACAACAAAATCTAATTATATTGGAGTGGGCACCTTGCCATGACAGCCACTGAAGGAAACCATATAAAACTATGTTGTCCTTCACATAGACCCCCAACTACATGTTTCTGAGCAAAAGTAGCAACTTAAGTTTTTACATGGTCTCAAACTGCATTACAGAGCCTAATAAGGCCAAAACTGTCATTATGCTATTTTTAGACCAGCCAATCATGGAAACCACATAAACTGTTACGCCTTTCAAAAAGATCCAAAACTTAATGTTTCTGTTTTAGAAATTTGTTTCTAAGTGCTTCTGTTCAAAAGTGGCAACTTAAGATTTTATATGATTCTGTGTAGAGGACTATATAGTGAGCTCATCTGCCACTTGAAAAAACACTTTGAGACACTACTCAGGTCAATTTCTCTGCACTATTAATTATGTCATTGCTTTCACACAATTAAAACATGCCATATCAACGTTGGCTGGTGAACCATCCATAACAAATACTGACATGAATATGAAATCATACTGAGCGAATTTTCCCAAATTAATAAATAACGTTACAAAGTATTTTGTGGCCATTAGTGTGGTGTTGCAGCTCTGCTCGCATTAAACGTAATAATAACACTGCACTGGCATACAGATAAGAGGAGACTTTAAAACCAGACTAAATATCAGATATCAATATCATTTGTTTCAGGCTCTGGAGCTGCAGCTGCTGTATCTGTGTTTGAGGTTTTAGTAACTAGACTGCATGATAAGGGGGTGGTCTGGATCCAGCCAGCAAATAGTGATACATTTGATAGCTGCAGTTGGTAGAATCTGGAGATGGCAAGTATGAGCCGGACCTTTCCATACGTCTGGTATTACTCCAAGTAGTGCTACCATGGGGTATATATGTTGTCCCACTAAGTCTTAAGCTTTTGATATGCCCAGAATATATGAACATAGTTAGCCAACATCTCTCCGCATGCCCTCCAGCAAGCACCAGATGTTATCAAATTCACATGTTATATGAGGTGTTCTGAAGAAGCGTACAATAAGTTTCCATCTGAATTCTCTCCAAGTGTTTGATCTAGTGACCATGTGAGATCCTGAACAGATCTTATTCCAGGTCTCAGTGGGAAATGGTTCTGGTAATTGAAGCTCATTTTCCCATTTGGATATAAAATATAGTGGGAGTCTTATCCATATGGGAGGAGGTTGAATGTTAAAATCTTTTTTGTGTAGAAAATGTCTAATATCTATAGAAATCTGTCTGTGGAAGATTAAACTCTTTTCTTATTTGTTCAAAAGACTTCATAGTTTGACCTATTTAATCAAAAAGCTGATATACATAAATCAACCCAAATCTTGGGTTATCCAATGAGGGGATAAAGTCCCTCATGGATCCAATGGGAGTAAGGGCTGAAATATGGCAAGGTAAATCATAAGTCTTTTGCACTTCTTTCCAAATTTGTAATGTGAGTTTAGTCCATTTATTCATTTTGCAATCTCTCTGAGAAAACCCTAAGAAAGGCATTTCTGCTAATTCATGCTGGCAAGCTGATTTCTCTATGTTCAACCACCAACTGTCTACATCATTATTGAGTCATACAGTGAGTGGCTTCAACTGGGCAGCCCAAAAGTACATTTGTAAGTTAGGAAGAGCTAACCCCCCTTCCTCTTTTGGAAGTTGTAGTGTCTTACACCTGACTCTTGGTCGCTTCCCCTGCCAGACAAATCCAGAGGTAAGGTGATCTAACATGCAAAGTGTACCATTAGATATTTGGTCAAGAAGCATTTGGAAGGGGTATAACTGTCTGGGTAGCATATTCATACGTACAGTCTCTACTCTCCCCAGAATGGAAAGGGGTAGTGTGTGCCACCTATCTAGGTAATCTTTTATTGTTTTGAACAATTTCTCATGATTGGCCTGGTATAGTTTATCTAGTGAGGCAGTAATCTGAATCCCTAGATACTCGATGCCAGCCACTGGCCATTTGAATTAGAGAGCTTGTACTACAATTTGTATATAATGTCTTATAAAAATCAGCAAAAGCCTTTGAAATATATTATATAGTTTCGTCAAAAACTGGTTTGGTTTTAGTGACTTAAGCTTTTGGACTACATTAGACTCCTGTTGCTTCCTTACCTGGAAAGCAAGTAATATGCTTGCCCTTGAGCCATGTTCATAATATCTTTGTTTGGCAAATCGAAGCTGTCCCTCAATCTTGTTAGAGAGCAGAGAGTCTAGGGCCCTGTGTACTTCTCTTAGCTCTGTTAATAAAACTGCTGTGGGTTGTGCTTTATGCTGTTGTTCTAACTGCTTTATTTTAACTTTCAATTCTACTCTCATTTCATTGTTTCTCATCTTTTTTGCGGTGGCATAAGAAATAATGTGACCCCAGAGGTAAGCTTTTGTGCAGTCCCAGAGTAAAACTAGTGACGTGTCTGGATGTGTGTTTACGTCTACACAGAGTTGGAGCTCTGTTTTGATAAACTCTAGATAAGCTTCATCATTGAGAAGCGACACATAAGTCTGTATCTCCTGGAAGTAGTATTGTGTCCTATATCCCACATGATGGTCAGTGGAGTGTGGTCTGAAAGTGTTATTGAAAGAATTTCACTCCACTTTTCTGTGACCCTCAGACTTAGGGGTGAAAAAATAATCTATACAGGAATAAGATGAATGTTTATTAGAGTAAAATGTATAATCTCTGCTACTTGGATACAGATATCTCCACACATCAATCAGACCCATTTCGATGCAGTGACCCTTCAGTACTTTGCTCATTCTGGGACAGGGGGTTGTGGCTGCTGGAAATCTATCTTCAGATTGTGACATAACAGTTCCAATCCCAGGGCCGGCTCTTGGCATATGCCATGTAGGCGGTCGCCAGGGCACCACATGCTGGCAGGAGCACAGCTGCAAGACCTCAAAAAAATAAAGTAAAATAGAATAAATAAAATAAAATAAATACTAATAATAATTTGCAGCCCTGACTGATGCCCTTTCCTCGTGCTATGTCTTGAAAAAAAAAAGAACTAATAAAGAAAAAGTAAACAACAACAACCCCGTGCTCAGTCACGTCACTGTGGGCGAGGGGGGTGGGATGAGTTATCTGTGCACATCTAAGGTAGGTAGCTGTTGTGACTGACAGACAACAAGAGGTCATAATTTGTCAAATTATTGGGTTATCATCATGAAAAGACCTCCAAGCCCTCAGGTGCGACATACAGAAAGTGGAGAAAAGAGGAGGCGGCGGTCCTAGTATCAAAGTATGTCATCTTTTATAACACTAAAAAATGCCATTTGACTTTTCATTTGTACGAGCTAGCAGCTTGCAAGCTGAAATAAAGCAAAGTTGCTTAATAATGCTACTGTAGATAATGTAAAACTAATGTGTGACTATATAATTGTAGTGCAACCTCTTTTATTTTAGTAATGCAAAATCACAACTTGATAAGAATTTATGTTATGTCAAACACATCACTGGTGCAAGTAGTAGTCTGTCTGCTGCAGCTACATGTTTTGCTTGTACTGTACAGTAATAGGTAAATCATCTGTCCAGATGCACTGAGAAAATATTTGAACGAGAAAACCCAAGAAGCTACTGCAGAGGGGCCTTCTCTGACATCTGCTCCACTCGATGAAGAATGTAAATTTAGCCAATTATTTGTGGTCTCTGATACACTGCTATGTTGTCATTTTTAGCATTATTTTTGTTGTTGTTGTTATTAATATTATTATTATAATGTCATTATTATTACTGTTGAATGTTCCAGTTTAACCTTGTTACTAATTACAGTAAATGTAGGTCAAATAAAATAAAGTCTATTTGTACAGTGCCTACTTTATATGGAGTAGAATGACACAGAAGACTTCATGAAGTGGTGTAACAGTATGGATGTACTGTATGTTTGAATACAGCTACAAGTCACGCAACAAGCAGCAGCACGGCTGGATTCAGCACATCACCTCACTACCTCACGACTTCCAGTGAGACACAGCCTGAATCAGGTGAGTTCTGTAATTGTATGTTACTGTTGCAGTCATGTTTCCATCTGGAATGTTTTTGTGCATTTGTCCACACATGGAGGCTATGAAAGTCTATTTTTACAATGTCAATAAGTTGGCCAAGCCTTTAAACATTGGGAAACCTCCATAGTGACAGAAAAAAATGGGAACTGTAGCTTGCACACAGATCCCAATTTTCATTTGAATGCAATATTGCCACATATTTGACTTTTTTAAAAGGAGTCCATTCAAGAATACCAACAGTATCTATTATTAAAATCTGTTTCACATACTTCTGTTATTTTGGTAAAGTAGCTCAATAAAAAACATTTGATGACAAATACAATTTACAGAGGAAATATGGCCTAACTCAAAATATAATCTAAGTATAGTGCAACTATGTTCTATCTATTGTTCCGTTCACTAGTATAAGCCTTCCCTCACTGTCTTTAAACTCTGACGTGGATGTGAAATTCACTCCTCTCCAAACCAAAATTGCCACACCCCTTCTCCTTCCAGATGCATGAGAGGAATAAAACACTTTGTCCGCCCATGTTTTACCTAGCTTTATATATTCAGCATCTGACATTTGAGTTTCTTGTAAATAAGCTATGTCACGGTGTAGTTGTATGAGCTGACTTAATATTTTTTTTCCTCACTACTGGGCTATGTGGACCTCTCACATTGTAACTTATGACTTTAATGCCTCCCATTGTAGCCTGTAGTAATTATTTGATAATACATCTGACCCTGTACAAGGAGTTATATTAACAAAAATGGAAATGAGGAGAAATAAACGACAAAAGAGTTATCATAACAGTGATATTGTCCATGTGTTTCCTGATTCAATTACAATTTTTTATTCAATTTTATTTATAAAGCCCAATATCACAAATCACAATTTGCCTCACAGGGCTTTACAGTATATGACATCCCTCTGTCCTTAGGACCCTCGCAGCGGATAACGAAAAACTGATGAACTGTGAAGTATGAACATAACAGAAGAACAACTGTGCACCAACTGTGCGGTCTTGAACTCCACAATAAGAACAAAACAACCTTGCTCCTTGCGCCCGCTGTCTGCCACCCTCCACGATGTAGTTCTCTGTCCAGGTACTCCTCCTTGAACAGCTCGTGATGCTTAGTCCCTGCAGACCCTCCGCCGCCTCCCACGCCAAAGTGTAGGTTTTGATTCCGCCATCTAGATGAACTTTGAGGAGCGCTGGATATGGGGTCTGGAATTTGATGTTCTTCTCCCGGAGCTGCTTCTCGATGCCCGCATATTCACATTGTCTCCTTTGCGAGGCCGGTGAGTAGTCCTGGGCCCGTATTCACAAAGATTCTCAGAGTCCTCTCAGAGAGCTCCTAACTTAGCCTAAAAATTCCTAGCAAGGAATCTTAGCTTAAGAGTGATTCAGGAAGTTTCTGAGAGCAACTCTGAGAAAGGAGGGGACAGAAACTTTCATCGTAGTGAGGAGGTGTGGTTGACCCCGTTGCTAGGTATGACGCAGTCTTCAAAAGCTGTGATTGGTTGTTACAAAAAGGAAAAAGAAAAAAAAAAGAAAAACAAATGCGCTCCTAGTAACGAATAGACAGTGAAATCAACCGATCATAGAACTTAGACTGTATTAAGAAATGTGTAATCATGAAAATAATTTTATGTCATGATGATGAAACAGCAAAAATAAATTAATTGTTACACAGCTTCAAAATATTTGAACATACCTCATTCACATGCCGATTATCATATTGATTTGCTTATTGTTATGTTTACTTGCTATGCTGGTAATTTTACTACTTAATCTATTTGATATTAATGGTGGACGCAGACTCAGCTGTTAACAATTACTGTGATTGCTGGCCTCCTTGTAAAAAGCGGTCTGATTTGGCAGAATGACCAAAACAACGAATGAAATGGAGAAAAAAAGAACGAGAAAGCCAAACTGGACAGAAGAGCAGTGCTTGCTGTTGGCACAGTTCGTGGAGGAGAACAAGGGAGTTTTAAGAGGGAAATTCGGTCCCGGGATCATGGCATAAGGGAAGAGGCAGACTTGGGAGTGTATTGCCCGACAAATCAATGCGTCGTTCCCTCTCTTCTAAGAAAAATCTTAGAATTCGAGGAATTCTAAGATTTTTCTTAGAATGACGTCACTAAGAGCTACTTTTAGTCTTAGGATTCTTTGTGAATACGGGCCCTGGTCCATAGTTATTCTTTTCCCATTGTACCGTAGATTTTTCGCACTTCATGCCTTGATCAGGACACTGGTCTGACAGCTGAGAAACTTCATCACGAATGATCTTGGCAGTGCGTTGGGATCCTCCGGTCATAACAGACATTATGGAACATCGCGCGTTAAATCCAGAATGTCTTTGAGAAAGCCTTCCATCCACTTAACTGTATCTCCTGTCTCAGGTCCCTCTGGTATGCCTTACACACGCAGGTTGTTTTTTCTCATTAAGTTTTCCTGGTTCTCACATTTTTCTTCCATCTGACTATCTCTCTGCATGAGATAGCGGAGGAGCCGGTCTGCGCAGTCGCCCCTGTCCACCACACCAACACGGTTCTCTACCTCTGTCATTCTGTCTCCCAGGCCCTGCGCCATCTGCTCTAAAGAGGATATTGTAGATTGTGCCCTCTCGAAGCCATCTTTCACCTCGTTCCTGAACTGTCAAATTTCTGTCAAAACTGCATCTGCAAGTTCTTGACCAGGCTGTTCGCTAGCTATGCTAACCATTTTAGTCCCCTAGTGTGGTGAGGGGCTTCGACTTGCCTAATCCATTTCACTATAGGTTTGTCATCCTATCAGTATGCAGACCCTTAAATGGCCACACTTGTTTAATTTAGCTTTCACATTTTTCTTTTTGTTTGTCATCCTTTCAGGAGGGCGGCACGGTGGTGTGGTGGTTAGCACTCTCGCCTCACAGCAAGAGGGTTGCCGGTTTGATCCCGGGCTTGGGAGCCCTTCTGTGTGGAGTTTGCACGTTCTCCCTGTGTCAGCGTGGGTCCTCTCCAGGCACTCCGGCTTCCTCCCACAGTCCAAAAACATGCAGCTTGGGGACTAGGTTAATTGATAACTCTAAATTGTCCGTAGGTGTGAATGTGAGTGTGAATGGTTGTTTGTCTCTATGTGTCAGCCCTGCGATAGTCTGGCGACCTGTCCAGGGTGTACCCTGCCTCTCGCCCGATGTCAGCTGGGATAGGCTCCAGCCCCCCCGCGACCCTCAAGAGGATGAAGCGGTTAGAAGATGAATGAATGATGAATGGTCAGGCTCTGTCATATCTTAGAGAGCTCATAGTGCCATATTATCCCACCAGAACACTGCGCTCTGAGAATGCAGGGTTTCTCGTGGTCCCTAAAGTCTCCAAAAGTAGATCAAGAGCGAGAGCCTTCAGCTATCAGGCTCCTCTCCTGTGGAATCATCTTCCTGTTGTGGTCCGGGAGGCAGACACCATCTCCACATTTAAGACTAGACTTAAGACTTTCCTTTTTGATAAAGCTTATAGTTAGGGCCGGCTCAGGCTTGCCTTGTACTAGCCCCTAGTTAGGCTGACTTAAGGCCTATGTTTGTCTATGGAGAGGGCGGCAACTCAGCGGCACCGCTACCCTTGCCGTCACGCACTGCTCGGATTTTCCGCCCGAGTGCTGCGCTCAGAGTTGAAATTATTTGAACTTTGACTGCGCCGCTGCGCTGCACCTGGCGGTGAGCGAAGCGCGTTGTTCTTATCATGTGAAGGCCGCTTTAGGCCTAGTCTCCCGGGGACCTCCAATAATACACCGGGGACCTTCTCTCCTTCTCTCTCTCTCTCATGTCCTGTTACTGCATCTTGCTAACTCGGCCATACTGCATGTCACTAACTCGGCTTCTTCTCCAGAGCCTTTGTGCTCCACTGTCTCGCAGGTTAACTTATATCACAGCGGTGCCTGGATAGTGTGACGTGTGTGGTTGTGCTGCTGCCGTGGTCCTGCCAGATGCCTCCTGCTGCTGCTGTTATCATTAGTAATACTTCTACTGTTATTATACACATATGATGATTGTCACATACGTATACTATCAGATTTACTTTCAACATACAATACCACAATAGCCAGAATCATAATTATAATATTATTACTTTCATTGATGTTATTGTAAGCTATTAACATTATCGTCTGTCCTGCATCTCTCTCTCTCTCTGTCTCTGTCCCTCTCTCTCTGTCTCTTTCTGACTCCCTGTGGCATACGGATTACTGTTAATTTATTATGTTGATCTGTTCTGTACGACATCTATTGCACGTCTGTCCGTCCTGGAAGAGGGATCCCTCTTCAATTGCTCTTCCTGAGGTTTCTACCGTTTTTTTCCCCCGCTAAAGGGTTTTTTTGGGGGGAGTTTTTCCTTATCTGGACGTCCTAAGGACGTTGATGTCGTATGCTGTAAAGCCCTGTGAGGCAAACTGTGATTTATGATATTGGGCTTTAGAAATAAAGTTGATTGATTGAAAAAGGGCAATACGGGTCATTCATAATGTCGGCTATCAGGATCATACTCAATCATTCTTCTTACAGTCAAAATTACTCAAATTTACAGACATAGTGAAATTCCAAACAGCACAAATCATGCACAAAGTGAATAATAACCTTATTCCACAAAATATACAGAAATTGTTCAGGGATCGAGGGGGGCGGGGGGATATCAGTTAAGAGGGAAATACAACTTCAAAATTAACAGAATCCGTACAAACAAGAAAAGATTTTGCATTTCATTCTGTGGGGTAAGACTGTGGAACAATATGGGTGAGGAGTTAAAACAATGTCCAAACATGCAACAGTTACAAAATATAAAGAATATGTTTTCACGGGATACAGGGATGAAGTGGGGGTGTGACAGTCACTAGGTGTTCACAGGATACTGTTATTGATTATTTATTTCTATATTTATTTGTTTTCTATATTTCTTTATGTTCATTATTAGTTGGTTCTTTTCTGTTGTGTTTTATTAGCTTTGTATTTCTATTAGCTTTGTTACGTTGAACAACAACAACGATGGCGGACCACGTACTTGTGCAGCTGTTACTCCTGGCGCTATGAGGCCTCATCGGCATCCAAACACGGCAGATACGTCGTATTTGTGCTGCTCGACAAGATTTGTATGGACGGCAATTACGTTCCAGAAGACAGGTAATAACCTAACACGATTTGTCTCTTACTAACACTGAACGTGAGATTGTTATGTTAGCCTTTGTTGTAAGCTAACGTTAGCTGGCAGAGCACAGCTAATTCACAACGCAAATGTGTAACCTTATGTGTTGTGTACTTATTTAGACAACTGAGAGCTAGTTTATTGTAGTTTCAGCTGGACAAAAGAGGATGCTTAGCTCTGTGAAATTAACTCTACTATTTGAAATGCATGTAAACAAACTGTATGAAAATACAAGTCAGTGATTTATGTTTAACCTCATTTTCTTAACCCATATGCCTCACTAAGAACATTCTTGGTTTGTCACTTAATTTTCTTGATAATTTTGGCTGTGTTCATATATGGCATCAATAGAACGGAATAAACTCAATAGAATGATATATTACACTTAAAATGTGCTGTACATTTCCCCACACATTAAATGTACAGCACATTCACATGCTATGAATGCAGATCTGCAAGACCCTGTATGTATCTGCACATTCACACATTTATGTACAGACACTCATGCGCATACACAATTATTTTTCAATACAAGCAAAACTTTATTAAATGAGGCATAAGGGTTAAATAGCATGATGGATATTGATTTTAGTATTGATCACTCTCCACTCAACATCCTTATTTGCCTATACATTTTTGTCCTACCCCATGCAGAGCTGGCTCATGAAGCCCTTTGTGGACACTGGCAGATTGACCCCTGAACAACACACCTGTAACTACAGATTAAGCAGTGCACGGTTGGTTGTGGAATTGGCTTTTGGGAGATTGAAAGGACGCTGGAGGTGCCTCCTAAAAACCTGCCATTCAAATGTTTGTTTATTTAGTTCTGGTTGTGTATGCTGCACATGTGCTATTCTCCATTGTTTTTGCTGTTTTGTTGCTGCTTACCTGACTGCTTTCACCTGTGTTTGCTGGACTACTTCATGTCACCAACATTGTTTAATCCTGCAGTTCAATAAATTCATAGAAATGATTATGGCTGTCATGTTCTCATTTCTTTATAAACACAGTGACTGAAGACATCTATGAAAAGCATCTTCATAAATGGGTAACCTGTTGAGGTCTTGACTTGTTTTACTAGCTTTACTTGAACTTATTACACAGTTAAATTGTACATCATTAAGTGAAAACATACAGAAGCAGATATGTCTCTTTAGAATTTTTTTATTTAAATACAAAAAACAAGCTAATGATAAAAGTTACAAGTGTGCATTGAATGTGCAAAACTAAAACTTCCCATGAAGAAACACACTGGTCTCAGTCTCCAGCTTCTGCAGCAGGGCATCATTCAGGTCCTTGCTGGGTTGCTTTGACCACAGCTGCTGGATGGTGTTGGCGAGCTGCAGTGGAGTAGCGACGTTAGCTCGTAGTTAGCATCGTCTTGTTCGATGGCATATAACTCTGTAGACCACATGAAAAACAGCGCTTTAAACAGTGACTCGTCCACTACACATTATACAATGTTTAGCCAACTGAAAGGGGGGCTGGTAGGTGAGCCCATGGCTAAGTAACTTGCTAACGTTAGCTCAACCTGATCTCACAGAAATACGTGAAATGACCACGACCTATTAACACCGCATTCCGTGGTGGCAGCATGTAATGGGTTGAAATTATGTGCTGCCACCACGAAAACAGTGCCAATGTAAAGTCAATTAGGATCCTCTCCCATGGTGGACACACGGATTCCCTGATTCAATCATGTCATGTCAACCTCGTTTTCCTCAATGATATCTTTAACGTTCCTGTATACACACAAAAACGCGGAAGTGTCCTTGATAACTCAACAATATGACAGGTTAATGTCAAGGCCATAAAATAAAATAAATGTATTTTGCCAGCTTTTGATAGCGTAGGGCTTTAAGAGCATTGTGCTGTGGGCGGATGGGGCGCGTTCCATACTGTTTTGTAGCTGCTGTCCGCAGTCTGTGGGCTTCATTCCATTTCAGATTGCCATCCATCTGCCGTAACTGAATCCAAACGCCACTAATAAATAAATAAATAAGAGGATAAAAATAAGGCTGAGCACGGAAGAACAAGAGAGGAAACACCATCACATGGAGCCGTCTGCCCCTGGCAACCCGGCCACCCTCCACTCCACCAGGGGAGAGCGGACATCAAGCCAGCGCCACAGAACCAGCGGCTGCCCCCTGGTTATACCTCCGACCGTGGCAGCTGTCACACAAACCGCTGCTGAAAATTATACATTTTGATACAGGTAGGCTATATACATCCCAGACAGCACGCATACGTCTCACCGACGTCGGCCTCAGATCGTGCGTCGGCATTCTACTCCTAACGGCTGTTGATGCATCTGAGAAGCATCGGCCCATAGCAGGGACATGGTTTGCCAGAGGGCGGGTTTATGTGCTCTATTTCAAAGTCGGAGATAGGTCGGCTGTGGATCGGCCCATTGCAATTCATCCAATTGGCGCCAACGGAACAAAGAGCCGGCGTTGAAGACGGAGGACACAGCCTCTCATCAGTGTCAATTGGTCTTCAGGTAAGCCCACTTTAAGCTCACATAAAAATAGTTATTTTGTGAATATGACATTCAATAAAGTTGCTAGTTGCTAAGTCCCGACCGGGTGTGCTGGTGAAGGTAAAGAGGTCAGACACCGACTCCTAACAAGCTTGCTAGCTAGCTAGCGATTAGCAAACGCCATTGCTAGGTAGTTATAAGTCTTTCCAACACATGAACAATCCCCTTCTGGATAATAAATTAATGTTGAATTCGGGAAAGGGTCAGGTAACGTTAGTTAGCGTTAGCTGTTAGTATCCGGCTTCGGTGTTTGTACAGCTGCGGAGCTAGTGGTTAACCGCAGCTGACGAAGGGAAGCGCTGGGTTTGTGCCTTTATTTAACATGGCCCGGTATAATAGTTTCTCATGGTTCGGTACTGGTTATGGGTTATTGTTGGTGTGTTCGTACTGGAAGTAAAGCTAATATCCGCCTCAGGGTGTGTTTTAGTGCACCGTCACTGGAAAGTGCAAGAGACTCCAGTTGTTTCTGTCATGACCCTCCATTTTACAGTCCCCCCTCCCTTCTCTGTACATCTGTGCGTTCATGAAGTCAAATCCGAACAGAATCGTGACTCGCGATGTTTATTTGTCTAAAAGCTCCATTCTGCCTCCGCCTCTCCTCCAGAGCGGTCTGGAGTTCAGCAGCTATGTGCGATCAAGCTCGGGCTGTGTGTGTGTGTGTGTTTTCTGGCTCCTATTTGCTACCAGCTGAGTACACCGGGTGCATTTATTAATTGGTTAACGATCACAAATCGCCACGAATTCAAGCATGTTATGAATTCACTTAATACAATAACTTTTGTCTCTACCATCTGAATGAAACACATAACACGCTGTCTGCCACCAGCTTTGTGTGGAAATAGTTCAAAATATTAAACAATGAAAATGCAAACTGTGCGCTGCGCTGGATGGATAAAATCCGCTGGATTTATGTTTGCTGCAACTTTTAGAATCTCAGATAAAATCCCAGGTGAAGCTCGGAGCTTAAAGATCACTGGATTTATACTTAATCCAAAACCTATCGGGATGAAATACTGCATGTGATGGATTTACCATGAGCTGGCTGTGGCACAAAGTGAACCTCACTGAAGAAAGACGCCAAATTCTCCAGGGAATGCATACAATTTTATTTTATGTTCATAATAATGTTGATTAATATTGAAATGGTGATCTTCTTCCTCAATAATAATTATTAATATCATCAGAAAATACACTAAAGTGTTGAGGTTGGGAACATACATACATACATCGGGATAGAGCGCCTCTGTTTCCAGGATAGAAAATGTAATTTTCGGGAAAATATTAATCCACACACCTCCAAAAGGCTATTTATGGACTCTGTCAAACTACGGCACTGAAATTGTGCAAAAATAACTACAGAAAATAACCATAAAACAGTACCGAACAAACAAACCAATGAACATAGTCGGGATCAGCACCTTGGACAGCGCATTAGCACCTTGGAAAGCACATGTCATGAGTCTAATAGATATGGTGGAAATCTAACTTTACAGACTAACTTTAAAAGATGTCACCATTATTATTATTATGAGCTATGTGTCTGTGGATATTAATTGAACAAAATACTGAAATATTAATGAGAGTTTTTTTGATATTTATTTTAGGTAAATTAATTATTAATCAAATGATGAAAAATAATCCTCCGATTAGTTGATCAAATAATTTAAAAAAAATCATAAGGTGCAGCCCTATTCATGTGGTTCCTTGATCTTCTGAGTGGCTCCCTGTGGCTTTGACAAAAAATTATATGGAAATGACAAACACTGTCCACTTCCACCATCCTCGGGCTGTCAAACTGCCGTCCTGTCCTGCCAGTGAGGTGTGTGGATTCCCGGGAAATGTAATCAAGACCATTTCCGAAAATGTTCTATTTATTTATCTTTTTAAACACAGAACACATTAAAATATATTCAGAAAGAAATGTAGGGCGACAGTTTACTGTCATAAAACATGCAGCAGATATGTGTGTGCGTGTTGTGCGCCGGTAAAACACAACACAGACTATTAATTAACACAAAGCACATATTCTAATTGACTGATCTTACTAGCCTACTATTTATTGCTTTGTTATTACGCGAGGCTCGCTCTGGCAGCCTCGGCTCGCACCAGCGGAGGAACCGCAGAATACAGGAGTGTGGATTAGTAAAGTGTCCTTTAAACATATTTTCTATCAGCAATTAAGTGTAAATATGTTAACGGCGTGCACGTGTGTGTCTCGCACACAGCTGAGACGCACACACATCACAATCGCATAAAACACCTTCATATATGTTGAACAGTCGGTGTGCGCGTCTTTAAACTTAATCTCACTAATAAGGAAAAAATGAATTATTATTAGAATTGTAAAGCCCGATAAATCTCTAAGTGCGCGCAGGATGGAATCACAGCTGTCAGATCGTCTTACACAGATCAGCCAGCATGACAACTGGAACAGCTGTAGTGTTTGTGTCTGTGTGTTTATCGGGATCCAGAAAAAACAAGGATTAAACAATTATGATTTCTAACATACAAAAGATGTTATATCTGACCCCACGAGACCGGCACAACCCGGGGAGAAAAAGGTCTGTGTGCTTCTGTCAGAGCTGGTTGGATATACCAGAGCGTAATTTTGTGCACTTTCTCTGTTTCCTCCACCCACAATAGTGTTTGCGGGACAGAGGAGCGAGGATGGGGACTTGTTATAAGGATGAGGAGCACGGACTGGACACATAACTGCTCCTCAATCCACAATGAACAACCCGGGCTCCCCTGCAGACTGCGTCTCCCAGCAATCCAGACCCTGCTGCCTGTGTTCGTCTCCCGACCTGCCGTATGTTTTCTGTTCTGTTTATCCTTTTTGTGCTGGGGCTCTTTTGGATATGCTGCTGGAAATAAATTTATGATCACGAACTTGAATCGTACCTGTCTCTTTATTTTATCTACACACAATATTACAAAGCTATTTAGTGGTCAAGCATATTGTTTTTTTGTTATGATATTGCCATATTCCTATCACATTTTAAGTAAATACATGTTAATTTCAACTATGGATATGGAGATATTTATACTAATTGAATGATCCGACCTAAATAAAGGTCGTATAAAAGCTGTAGAGGGGCTGCGCTGAGCATCTTTGATTCATCGTCCAAACATCGTCTGGAGGGCATTTTTTACCAAATGCCGATGTCTCGGCGACGTCTTCCCAATGAGCAAACGCTCTCCATAATATGTCTTGCCGATGCAACTTTATTCATCGTGCCGACGTCGGCGAGACGTATGCGTGCTGTCTGGGATATTGCAAAACTCTTGAAAAGTACACCAAAGCATATTTTCGTTTCCAAATATTTATTTGAAAACGAAACCATTCATACGGTCAATATTGTCACAATCCCTGTCTCTCAGTCCTCTCCTGCCACTCTGCTGCAGTGTTTTTCCACTCCTCCTCCCTCTGCTTCACTCTACCTGCCAGCCACGCCCACCTCATCAGCCCAACTCTGCTCACCTGTCTACACAGCTGCAGCTCATCTACCAGCCTTGCATATAAGCCTCTCCAGCACCTTCACTCACTGCCAGATTGTTCTTTAGCATTATGCGAGACTCTCCAGCGTTCTTCTCCTGCCTGATCTCCCGGTGCCAACTCTGCCTGTCCCCGACCTGCTCTCCTCGTCTGCCTCCCGGTAAACTCACCTGCCTTCTGTCCCCGACCTCGTGCTTTGCTTCAGCGTCTCTGGTTTCTGCCTGCTCGTCTGGTCTCGACTCCTCTGCCCGGCCTCGTCTACCCTCCTGCCTGCTCCTCAACGGTGCTTCTGCCTTCGCTGACGGCTCTTCTGGCTACGGAGCGTCTGCCTCGCCACCTTTGGCTGCCGTAAGCTTCATCTCTTCCCCTCTCTCCGAAAGAGTTTTGAACTGTGTGGAACCGGGGGCTCTGGAGCTTCCCTTCAGTTCCGTGGCTGATCACGGCCGCTTCTCTTTCCCTCATCTGAGCCTCAGAGACTGTGTGAGGGCAACTTGCCCGAAGAACGAACTTTATTCTGTGTTTATTCTGCCTGCTGCATTCCCTGTTTGCTGTGGTGCTAATAAAAGTCATTACCAACTGTTCCTGCGAGCCTGGTACTGCATTTGGGTCCACAAACACTCTCGTTTCAGTACAATCTGGCCAGAAATGGACCCAGCAGACCCTGCTTCACCTCAATCTCGCCTAGCCCGGGTGGAGGGCATGCTCCAGCAGCATGAGGCTCTGTTAGCCTCCAACGCGGCGGAGGCTCGTCAGTCGGCGTCTGCTCTGGAACGAGCGCTAACCTCGCTAGCCGCCCAGGTGCAACAGATGGCGGCCGCCATGACACAACCTGCCGTTCCGGCTGCGGCTCCAGCCCCTCCTGCTCCGACCCCGGGGCCGTCCTCTAGCACTGCACCCGAGCCCCGGGTGGGGGCGCCAGAACGCTACGCAGGGGACCCTGAGGGCTGCAACCCTTTCCTGACAAACTGTTCCATTCTGTTCGCCCTGCAACCTCATACCTTCGCCACAGAGGGGGCTAGAGTCGCCTTCACCATCAACCACCTCACTGGAAGGGCACGTCTGTGGGGAACGGCAGAGTGGGAGAGAGGCACACCAGCCTGCGCCTCTTTCCAGGCCTTCTCAGAGGAGCCGTAAGGTTTTGGTCCTGTTTCCTGGGTCCTGATGCTGGGGTCTCATGAGCCAGAGGCAGGGGATCGGACAGTTGCTGACTACGCCATTGACTTCAGGACCCGGGCTCGTCTCAGTGATTGGAACGCTGCCGCCCAATGTGACGCTTTCCTCAACGGGCTGGCTCCGTACGTGAAGGATGAGCTGGTTTCATTCGACCTCCCCAGTTCCCTGGACGGACTCATCGAGTTGACCACGAGGCTGGACAGGCGGATTCAGACAAGGAGGAGGGAACAACGCCACGAGGGAGGGGATCACCGGCCATCCTTCCGTCAACGTCGACTCCCAGCCCCTCCTGTCCCACCTCCTGAACCCATACATGGAGGCGGAGCCCATGCAGGTGGGGCGGACCAGCTTAACGCCCGGAGGAGCGAGAGCGACGCCGGGAAATCTCTGCCTCTACTGTGGCCAGGCCGGCCATTTTGTTTCCCGGTGTCCAGCAAAGGGAGGGCTCAGCAGTAAAGAGGGCATTCTGCTGAGCCGTTCCCAGAACTCTGCCCCGACCCAAGACCTCTGTTCCACGTCCAGCTTGTGCTGCCAGGGGGGTCCCACACCCTCGCCACATTCATCGACTCGGGGGCGGACGTCAGCCTGATCGACGAGGAGCTCGCCCGCCAGCTGGACCTCATTAGGGTCCCTCTCCCTCATCCCGTGCCAGCCAGTGCCCTGGACGGTCATCTCCTGGGAACTGTCACTCATCAAACCACTCCCATCTCGATGCTTCTGTCCGGCACACATCAAGAGACTATTCAGTTTCACATTCTGAGATCTCCCAACCTTCCCCTGATTCTTGGCTACCCCTGGCTTCGCCGCCATAACCCCCACATAGACTGGTCCACGGGGTCCATCCTGGGATGGAGCCCCTCCTGTCAACAGATCTGCCTCAGACCAGCAGTGGCATCCACGCCACCGGCCAGCTCCCGTTCCACCTCAGACCTCTCCATGGTGCCCCCTGACTACCACGACTTCCGGGAGGTGTTTAGCAAGGCTAGGGCCACCTCTCTGCCCCCTCATCGGCCCTACGACTGTGCCATCGACCTCCTTCCCGGCTCCGTCCCTCCCAAGGGCCGCCTCTACTCCCTGTCCGCACCTGAAAGGGAAGCCATGGAGACCTACATAAACGACGCCCTGGCCGCCGGGATCATCCGACCCTCCTCTTCACCTGCCGGAGCGGGGTTCTTCTTCGTCGACAAGAAGGACGGGACATTAAGGCCCTGCATCGACTACAGAGGGCTCAACGACATCACGGTGAAGAACCGCTACTCTCTCCCCCTCATCGCCTCAGCCTTCGAACTGCTCCAAGGGGCCACCATCTTCACTAAGTTGGACCTCCGCAACGCATACCATCTGGTCCGGATCCGTGAGGGAGACGAGTGGAAGACGGCCTTCAACACCCCTACTGGACATTACGAGTACCTGGTGATGCCTTCGGCCTCACCAATGCCCCTGCTGTGTTCCAAGCCCTCATCAATGACGTGCCCGAGACATGCTCAATAAGTTCGTGTTCGTCTACCTAGACGATATTCTCATCTTCTCCCGCTCCAAGCAAGAACACATTCATCACGTCCAGACAGTGTTGCAGCGACTGCTGGAGAACTCCCTGTTCGTCAAGGCGGAGAAGTGCGAGTTCCACGCCCCCTCTGTCTCCTTCCTGGGGTACATCATAGGCCGGGACCGCATGGAGATGGACCCCGTCAAGGTATCAGCTGTCACCTCCTGGCCCGTCCCTGATTCCCGCAAACAGCTGCAACGATTCCTGGGGTTCGCCAACTTCTATAGGAGGTTCATCCGGGGCTACAGCACGGTGGCAGCACCTCTCACCGCCCTCACCTCCTCCAAGATTCCTTTCAGGTGGACCTCGGCCGCCGAGGAGGCGTTCTTGCACCTGAAGGGGCGGTTCACCTCAGCCCCCATTCTCCTGATCCCTGACCCCGAGAGACAGTTCGTCGTAGAAGTCGACGCCTCGGATGTGGGGGTGGGGGCCGCCCTCTCCCAACGTGCTGCCAGGGACCAGAAGCTTCACCCCTGCGCCTTTTTCTCCCGGCGTCTGTCCCCAGCTGAAAGAAATTACGACATCGGGAATCGAGAACTGTTGGCGGTGAAGCTGGCACTGGAGGAGTGGCGCCATTGGTTGGAGGGAACCAAGATCCACTTTCTCGTCTGGACTGACCACAAGAATCTGGAGTACATCCGCTCGGCCAAGAGGCTGAACTCTCGTCAAGCCCGGTGGGCCCTCTTCTTTGCCAGATTCAACTTCACTCTCTCCTACCGTCCAGGCTCCCGCAACGTCAAACCTGACGCCCTGTCCCGTCAGTTCATGGTCGGGAAGAGGACTCCCAGCCCTGACAACATCCTCCCACTTCGGCTGATGGCCGCTCTCACCTGGGGGGTGGAGGAGCGAGTTAGAGCTGCTTTGGAGGACCAGCCCGGGCCCAGCTCCTGCCCCCAAGACCGCCTATTCGTCCCGCAGGAGTTTAGGACGGAGGTTCTGCAGTGGGCCCACGACTCCCGGCTCACCTGCCATCCGGGGATCCTCCGTACCAAGGAGGTTCTACAACGGCGGTTCTGGTGGGCTACTTTGGATGAAGACACCAGAGACTTTGTTAACGCTTGCCCAATCTGCAACCAGAACAAGGCCCCTCGGCAGGCCCCTGCCGGCCACCTGCAACCCCTGCCTGTGCCTCACCGCCCCTGGTCCCACATCTCTTTGGACTTTGTCACTGGACTGCCGCTGTCAGGGGGCCACACCGCCATTTTGACTATTGTGGACCGCTTCAGTAAAATGGCTCATTTCGTGCCCTGCCCAAGCTTCCATCGGCCAAAGAGACTGCTGAACTGATTCTGCAACACGTGTTCGGATTCACGGCCTCCGCCTGATGTGGTCTCCGATCGAGGCCCCAGTTCACCTCTACCTTCTGGAGGGAATTCTGCCTCCTGGGGGCCTCCACCAGCCTGACGTCTGGATTTCATCCCCAGTCTAATGGTCAGTCAGAAAGGATGAATCAAGAAATGGAAACGGCGCTCCGCTGCATGGTCTCCAGGCACCCTGCCTCCTGGTCCTCGCAACTGCTGTGGGTGGAGTACGCCCACAACACCCTCATCAGCTCCGCTACTGGACTCTCCCCTTTCCAGTGCGCCACGGCTTTCAGCCTCCCCTGTTTTCTGCTCAAGAGAAAGAGACCGTCTGTCCTCAGTGGAGGCCTTCATCCGCTGCCGGACCTGGACACAGGCCAGGGCTGCACTTCTACGGGCCGCCGACAGATACTCGACAGCCGCCAACCGTCACCGCTCCCAGGCCCCCCCTTATCAGGTGGGACAGAAGGTGTGGCTTTCTACCCGGGACCTGCCTCTGAGGGTGGAGTCGAGGAAGTTGGGCCCCAAATTCATCGGTCCATTCCCCATTGAGAGGGTGATAAACCCAGTGGCTGTTCGACTCAAGTTGCCCCGTTCCATGCGGATTCATCCCACCTTCCATGTCTCCAAGCTAAAGCCGTGTCGGGAGAGCCACCTGCAGCCCGCCTCCCGGCCACCCCCACCGCCTCGCATCATCGATGGGGACCCTGCTTACACGGTGCACCGCTTGCTCCGCTCTCGTCGCTGGGGAAGGGGCCTGCAGTACCTCGTCGACTGGGAGGGGTACGGTCCGGAGGAGCGGTCATGGGTTCCGGCCCGTCAGATCCTGGACGCACGGCTCATCAGGGAGTTCCATCGCCAACACCCTGACCAGCCCTCCAACATCACCTCGGCACAAGGGGGCCCCAACACTGACCTTCGGTCTCCTCCTACATCTGAGGCATCTGGGTCTGAGGAGGAGGATGCGGGACCGGCCTCGGAGCATGAAGAGACTGGGACAGAGGCCTCTGAGGAATTTTAGCCTGTCCCCGACCTGCTCTCCTCGTCTGCCTCCCGGTAAACTCACCTGCCTTCTGTCCCCGACCTCGTGCTTTGCTTCAGCGTCTCTGGTTTCTGCCTGCTCGTCTGGTCTCGACTCCTCCGCCCGGCCTCGTCTACCCTCCTGCCTGCTCCTCAACGGTGCTTCTGCCTTCGCTGACGGCTCTTCTGGCTACGGAGCGTCTGCCTCGCCACCTTTGGCTGCCGTAAGCTTCATCTCTTCCCCTCTCTCCGAAAGAGTTTTGAACTGTGTGGAACCGGGGGCTCTGGAGCTTCCCTTCGGTTCCGTGGCTGATCACGGCCGCTTCTCTTTCCCTCATCTGAGCCTCAGAGACTGTGTGAGGGCAACTTGCCCGAAGAACGAACTTTATTCTGTGTTTATTCTGCCTGCTGCATTCCCTGTTTGCTGTGGTGCTAATAAAAGTCATTACCAACTGTTCCTGCGAGCCTGGTACTGCATTTGGGTCCACAAACACTCTCGTTTCAAATATAAAACATTTTGTTAGTAATAAAAAACAAATGTAATCTCAATGTGACCACGCCAGCCGGCGGGACTGTGGCTGAACCACTTCCAATGTTCATTCATTCATTCATTCATTCATTCATTCAATCGCGTGTTCAATGTGTGTGTGTGTGTGTGTGTGTGTGTGTGTATGTGTGTGTGTTAGAGAGGAGTATCAATAAAAAAAGTAATTATTTCGGTGTTTATTTCTTTTATTCTTCCGGGTGTTTTTTTTATTAAAATGCGTAATATAGCCAACAATATTATAGACCAAATGTTAATCTAATTATTATTGTAGAGTGTATTTAGCAAATCACCACTCTCAACTGGAGACAGCAGCAAAAAAAAAAAAAAGGCATTATAAAAAGCCGACAAATAGTGTTAATTAATTGACGTGAGACATTGAAGAGGTTGTCTCCTATAGTCTGTAATTTTTTTTTTTTATTATCATAACTTCTCGGAAATTACTCAAAAGTAGAACATGCTAAAAGTAAATACAATAATAGGCTAAATAGTATCTAAGCAATAATAAAGTGTCTAAACAATAATAAATATTATCTAAGTTATCTATTAGGCTACCATTCCACTCTGTAAATAGATTTTAAAATTTCAATATGATTTTAATATTATTTTTGCTTATTTCATTATTGTTATTATTGGTTTTACTTTTTAGTAGTATTGTATTGTCTGAGGATGACTCATGTTAGTAACTATCTACAGTAAAAAAGATAAAAACAAGCAGAGAAACAAACAAAACTCATTTTATACACGGGGCCTTCAAAGTGCTCTCTGAAACTACACCTGGCATGGCTTCCATCCAAAAAATGAAAAAATCTAAACTTTGTCGTAGAGCTAAACCAAATATATCATTGGAAAGGTCTCAACCTGGAGAGTAACATATGTCAGTATGAAGATTCTACATGGCTCCTGCTTTCAGCCATTGACCTTTGAACCTTGACCTCAGTGCATGTTGGAGGGCTTATAACTCAGCAACGAAAGGGGGTACAGACATGGGACCAACTGTTATAGAGAGCTCTTGACCTCAACTATCATGTGAGTGTCGTCAACAACTGCGGGTGCTGTCAGATATGGATAAAATATGGATAAAATTAATTTTCACCCATTTAGAAATTTGATATTTAAAATCTGATTTCACAAATGTGTTTACCATCCCCTTAGAGTCCACAGTGTACTCTCAATTCAGTATTTACAACTTCCAAATCTGGGAAAAACACTTAGATTTTTAAAAAACTACAGTTCCCTGGGACCGCGCCATGCAGTTTGATACATATCAGCAACATAGTTGTAGTTAGCTATCAGGCTCCTCTCCTGTGGAATCATCTTCCTGTTACGGTCCGGGAGGCAGACACCGTCTCCACATTTAAGACTAGACTTAAGACTTTCCTCTTTGATAAAGCTTATAGTTAGGGCTGGCTCAGGCTTGTCCTGTACCAGCCCTTAGTTAGGCTGACTTAGGCCTAGTCTGCCGGAGGACCCCTCTATAATACACCGGGCCCCTTCTCTCCTTCTCTCTCTCTCTCTTTCTCGTATCCTATTACTGCATCTAGCTAACCCGGCCATTCTGGATGTCACTAACTCGGCTTCTTCTCCGGAGCCTTTGTGCTCCACTGTCTCTCAGATTAACTCATATCACAGCGGTGCCTGGACAGCGTGACGTGTGTGGTTGTGCTGCTGCCGTGGTCCCGCCAGATGCCTCCTGCTGCTGCTGCCATCATTAGTCATTAGTCATACTTCTTCTGTTATTATAGACATATGATTATTGTCACACATGTATACTGCCAGGTATTAATACATACTTTCAACATATTGTACCGCAGTAACCAGAACTATAACTATAATATTATTACTTCCATTAATGTTGTTGTAAGATACTGTCATTACCTGCATATCTCTCTCTCGCTCTCTCTCTCTCTCTCCCTCTCTCTCTCTCTCTCTCTCTCTGTGTCATATGGATTACTGTTAATTTATCATGTTGATCTGTTCTGTACGACATCTATTGCACGTCTGTCCGTCCTGGAAGAGGGATCCCTCCTCAGTTGCTCTTCCTGAGGTTTCTACCGTTTTTTTTCCCCCGTTAAAGGGGTTTTTTTGGGGAGTTTTTCCTTATCCGCTGTGAGGGTCTTAAGGACAGAGGGATGTCGTATGCTGTAAAGCCCTGTGAGGCAAATTGTGATTTGTGATATTGGGCTTTATAAATAAAATTGATTGATTGATTGATTGATAGTTCTGATTTGCAAAGTAGGGCTCTAAATAGGGTTGTAAAAAGATATATCTACTGAATATATCTAATATCAAGTAAAGCCGAACTAGTTATTACACTCCACCTAGATGAACTATGGTAAGAAAAAGTAAAGATGTCGGCTAATTTTCGATATTTTAGCTAATACACTAGAAACAGCGTTTTTGGGACAGTAGGTTCGTTTGTGGCTTGTAAAATAGGGTTGTAAAAAGATAGATCTACTGAATAAATCTAATATCTAGTAAAGCCAAAGTAGTTATTACATTGCATCTAGATGAACTATGGTAAGAAAAAGTAAAGATGTCGGCTAATTTTCGATATTTTAGCTAATACACTAGAAACGGCGTTTTTGGGACAGTAGGTTCGTTTGCGGCTTGTAAAATAGGGTTGTAAAAAGATAGATCTACTGAATAAATCTAATATCTAATAAAGCCGAAGTAGCTGCATCTAGATGAACTATGTTAAGAAAAAAAGCAAGGATGTTGGCTAATCGTAGTTATTTTAGATAGTACTCTAAAAACGGCGTTTTTGGGATGGTGGGTTTTTTCGGCTTGTTGTAAAACAGGGTCGTAAAAAGATACATCTACTGAATATATCAAATGTCTAGTAAAGCTGAACTAGTAATGACACTGCACCTAGATGAAATTAAGTTAAGAAAAAGTAGGCATGATGGTTCATTTCAGATATTTTAGCAAGTTCTCTAGAAACAGCGTTTTTGGGATTGAATATTTGAATAGGCTATAACAAATATCTAGAACAGCCGAACTATCATGTTATTATCATCATTATTATTATTGGTGGGAAATTATAACAGAGGAATATATTTGACGTTTTAATATCAAGAACACTTCTGCGTTTTTGTGTGTATACAGGAATGTTAAAGATATCATTGAGGAAAACGAGGTTGACGTGACGTGATTGAATCAGGGAATCCGTGTGTCCACCACGGGAGAGGACCCTAATTGACTTTACATTGGCATTGTTTTCGTGGTGGCAGCACGTAATTTCAACCCATTACGTGCTGCCACCACGGAATGCGGTGTTAAGAGGTCGTGGTCATTTCACGTATTTCTGCGAGATCAGGTTGGTTAGCTAATGTTAGCAAGGCTAACCTGTTGATCAGTTAACATTAACCCGAGCAGACATTACAAACAATAGCTGTGTCCCAATTTAGCGCCGCATCCTCCAAGGGATGCAGGCCTAAATTGGGACACAGCTGTTACCTGAAGAAACTGGTAACACTAAACAACTATGTGCAAGGCGAAAATGTTGAAAAGAAACTTACCGGGGTCCGTTTGCGGCAGCGTTACGCTTTCGTCCACCATCGTCCACAGCATTCATTGTAGCAGCTGAGCGGCTCATTAACCCCGCGCCCTTCCCCGTGACGTATTGGTTCTTTCTTCTAGTCCAGCAAAGAACTGGTGCCACTCTGGAGCCAGTTCTTTTGTTGGTCAAAACAGGAAAACCGGTTCCAAATTAACCACCGGCCCAGAACCAGTACTGGAACTGCTTTTGGTGGAAAAGGGGTATCAGAGGTTAAATACCCGGGATTTTCCACACCAGTTTTGTCAGACTAGTTCCAGCCTAGTCAGACAAGCATGAACTGATGAAGCCTCTTGGATAAGAGGTGAAACATCTTCTAAGACAAAACTAAGTCCAGTTGCGTTCAACTGCCTTGAGATAGCCTTACCTTTCAAAAATAAAATGTCAAAACCAATCCTTAAGGTGACAGAAAGCTAACAAGAGAAAATTTGTAGTTTTATATGTTTTTAACTCATATTTTTTACTAAGGATAAACCTAAAAATACATGTAATATACAATACCAACTGGCAAAAAAACATAATATGTAGTACAAACACCTAACACCAAAAAATAAAAGTCCACACAGAAAGTAATATTCTGAAGTACTGTAAAGAAGCAAGAGTAAGGACACAGCAGCCCCAGCTCCAGAACCATATTGTAAGGGGGGCATGTGATGATCACAGGGGGGCAGCATTGCATTTCCCACAGATCTGCACATATATAACTGCCAAAATAGACAAATGGCAATTGTCTATTATTACCAAGACAAGCACAAATTTCACTTCATATGCACATGAAAACCAGTTGTACAACCAACACACACTGCAAACACTCAAAATCATACCAAGAATATGTGTCTCATTTCTAGTCAAAACAAATATCATTACATCAAGATTTATTTTCTTGTTACAAGAAAAAAAAATCCACTGGCAGATTTTTCTACTTATTTCAAGTGAAAATTTGCTTGAAACAAGTGAAAATTGTCTAAAAACAAGTTACTTTTTGGGTGATGGGTCTTCTTTTAAGTGTAATGATATTCGTTTTGACAAGAAATAAGACAAATATTCTTAGTAAGATTTTGAGTTTTTGCAGTGCAATATCAATCACAATATCACACCCCCTTTAGCTAAATAGCTTAGGCTATTCACCAGTTAGTAGAGCTGCAGTCGGCGACGGCCCAGAGTTGAACCTCTTCATTACTGCCCCCTTCAATTCAGTAGCAAATCTTTTAGTTAAGTCCTTTTCAAAGGCCAGCTGCACTAAATGTGCTTTTCGTTGGTGCAGCATGATGAGTCTATTGTCTGTGAGAACACTTTTTAAAGTGGAAAAAGAATTCTCACACATGGCTGTTGATGCTCCAAATGTCAGAGCATGTTTAAAGGCCGTCATCACACTTGGCATTAGCCTCCAGTGTGCTGTGGAATGTCTTGTCAATCCGCGATATTGTCCAGGTTTCATCATCGGCAGTCATGTTTGTTTTGAGGAAGTGGTGAGCAACCAGAAATTCTGCTTCAATGATTTCAGTACTTGATAAAGTCAGAATGGGTTTTACATGTTTAACATCGAGGAACGTTTCACTGTTTGGGTCCAGAGATTGAAGTGCAGTCATTAGCTCACTGTTGCATTCACTGAAACACTTGCTTATTTCTTCCCCCACCGCATCCAAGGTGCTGTAGAGTAATCTCCGCAGTTCAGTGTCCCCCTCGTCAGTATCACCCTGCTGCTGGCCAACGGCGTCTTCAACGAGATATCCTTTGAGACTTTTGTTAACAGTCCTCTTCCTCTTCTGTGGCCTTTCTGTCTCCTTACACTGTCCCATGATGTTGTTAAACTCACTTTCTGAGTGCAGTTGCTCAACACATTCAGATGCACTTTTCACTAAGCGCATCCCAGAGAGCAAATCCATTTGTTCTGACTGAAGCATTTTGTTGGGGGCATCAAGCAGCTGCAAAATCTTCTGCACAAAGCGTCCAATGAATTCAAAGCTTGGCTCTGAAATAACTCAAATCAGACCTGCTGCCTCAATTCGTAAGTCAGTTCCAAAGGCACGATTGCTGTCAATCTCTGACAACAGAGAGAAAATGTCATCAAATGACTTGAGCACAACTGTGACGGTAGCTAGATGGCCAGTCCATCGCTGATCCAGCAGACATTTTAGCCTGTCTCCTTTACAGTGGACTGCAACAGTGGGTTTCTTAATGAATTTGTAGAGAGACCCACAAACTCCAAAAAAGTCCTCGATTGCTCCCTCGCTTGACATTGCATTTATCACAACTAGGTGGAGCTGATGATTAAAACAATGGACATAGGGTATCTCTCTGGCGAGCGTGTCCTGCAGGATCTTCTGAACACCCCCATGCTTCCCGGACATGACCGATGCTCTGTCATACACCTGACTGAGAATTTTAGATGCACTTAAACCAACTCTGCGCAGCTCTGTGATTATAGTGTTTGCACGCTCCCTAACTTCTAAATCTTCTGCTACAAAACGGATCACGATAGAAATGTTTTCACAGCCAGTGGGGTCTCGGGTGCCATCAACTTTAATGGTAAACCATGAATCACTTACTTCATGTACAATTTCTTGAGTTAAAATATCACTCATTATCTTGAGTAGTTCGTTTTGTATATCATGAGATGTATATCTGGCATTTTGTGGGATTGTTTGCAGTATCTTCTCAAGCTCTGGGTCTTTTCTCACTGTATACTCAAAAAAAAAGTCCACAGCTTGCATCACCTTGAGAATCAAATGCTTCCACACTCCCTCTGAGAGGCAATCGGTTTATGGCCAGGAATTGTAACACGTCGATAATAGCACCGATGTAATACCGATTACTAGCTAGTTGGCCTTCATTCACAAGGGTGGAAACCTCCTGTGCTGAATCAGCCCTCTTCTCTCTCTCTCGACACTTTGCTGCACTTTCCATGTGTTCTTTACACTCCACATGCTTGCACAATCCTCTACTGCGTGTTTCCAGTCACAATAGCCAGTTTTCTTGACCACAGAATCTACAGTCCCAAACTTTCGGCATGCATAACAAAATGCCGCGTCAGCTTTAACACTGTACTCTAACCAGTCTCTACGGTTGTACCATAGGGCAACAAATGAACGTTTCTGACCTTTGAAAAGGCGAGAGGGAAACTTATTCAAAATGACCTGAGCGGGCTTGTCCTCGCCTAGATCATCCGGAGGGCCACCGGTCATTATCACTGGGTTTGGCGCTATAATCTGCTTGCTCGCGCTCCGGCTCCGCTGGGGGGGCTTGTGCCTCTGTGTAGCTAACGTTGCTAGCTGCTTGCTCCTTCTCCGCAGGGATAAAGTGCTCCTGCTCCGCTGTCGCTTGTTCCTCAGCTTGCTCTGCCCTACTGGAGGCAGTTTTAGGTTGCGCTGGTCGGAAGAATTTCCTTATATCCATAGTTCTGTTCCGTTTTTAATCACACATCTCCTCTCGCTCATAGACAGTAGAAAAATGTGAACATAAACATACTTACGTCAGTGCCAATTGCAGCAGTACGCACGTCGCATGTGTCACGTGACACAAGCTGAGACATATCAAGTTAAATAAAATTAAAATATTTTTTGTATTTTAAATTTTACTGATTAACTGAATATGAATTAATACAATTTGACACACAAAACAATTTATAACTAGTCTAAATTATTTTCAGGAGGAAAAAAACTCCTTACCCCTCTGACAGCCAATGGGGGGGCAAGGAAGCAGGGCTGGGAGGGCATTGCCCCCCTAATTAACCCCCTAACGCCGGGGCTGGGACACAGCCAACATTGTCCTGCTGTGTAAGTGATCAGAAAACTTTGGTTTTACTCACTAGATCTTTGGAGCGATGTAGTGAATCTTCATGCAGTTTTTGTCAGCCACCACCATGTCGTCTGTAGCTCTGGTGTCTGCTCCCAGGATCACTCCATCCTGGCAGACAAGTACAGGAAATACTAACCACATATGCCTGCTCTTAGAGTCTACTTCCTAAACACTAAAAAACTTCCAGGTTGTTTTCACACATATGCACCAACATCAGTCAGGAATAGAGAGCTGTAATAATAATACCTTTATTTATATAGAACTTTTCAAGAGCAGACATCTAAAATTGCTTCACAACAAAAAACATAATAGCAAGTAAAAAACAAAACCAGACATGAAATATAGATATCATGCTAAAACTTTAAAAGACATTAAAAATGAAAACTTAATCAAACTAAATTAAGACAAGTTTGAAAAGAGTCTCAAGCTGCTTTTTAAAAGTGTCCACAGATCTATGGGACTACACATCACAATGTAGGCCACTAGTGGTCACTTTAAGTGCTTGAAGAGAAAATAAAGCATGGTGGACTCAACTGTCAGAAACTCCTTTTGTAGTTCACTGATCCTTGAGAGATGGGACAAAACATTTAAAGCAGCTGTGTGGAACTTTACGTTTTTGTTGATTATAGTGTCCCCTTTGGTCCAAGCGGTATGACACCCACAGCCTGGTGTTGTAAAATTCCGACTGCAGCCGGCATTCGGCTTCATTCATAAAATCTCAACTGCAACCAGCAATTACCGCATGCATTTGTTTTGGAGAGCGAGAAGAAAATCATAAATGCTCTGGTGTAACTCTGAATTTCTTATAAACTGAGGACAACTGCCTGCTGTATATTTGTGTTCATGGTCACAGTCGGATGATTTTGTCGTGTTTGTTGTAACATTACTTGACAAAAGCGGTTCACATCAGCTAACGTTACATTTAGCTTGTTTATAACTTCCATAAGTGAAACAACATCTAACAAGTATTAGTATTATTCTCTAAATAAAAACAAAAACTACATACCTGTCTATTAGGAAAAGGGCCAACTCGGGATCAGTTTTATAACCTTTCAAATCTCTCAGCTCTCTCCACTTGGTGAATGCCCGACCGAGGTTTGGGCTCGAGCCCTATCACTGTCCCGTTTAGCCTTCTTCTGTTCTTTTTCTTTTAGATGGTGCTCCTTCTTTATCTGCCATGACATCGAAAGTACAACCAAGTCCTTATAGATACATCTGGTAAAACTGTTATGTGTTCAGCAATGCCCGTTGTGTACCACTTACTCGAAGAACACTCTGTGGTGTAAACACGACTCCTTCTTCTTCTCTCAATTTATTGGCGGATCACAAACAACTTCCAGGTGCATACCACCACCTACTGTACAAGAGTGTGCAATGTGTCCGAAATCATTCACTACTTCCTACTACATGTCATTTACCCTGTTTCTTAATCCTACTCGTAAACACGGCTCCTTCTTCTTCTGTGGTTTAATGGCTCCGGCGTGCAGACTTACTTCCCCCTCCAGGTGCCATTTTCTGGTTTGCTGACTTCCGCTGTGTCTGACCCGACCGAGGCTACAAGGCTACACTAAATAGCCATATAGAGAAAGGCTTTTTTGTCGCTGTTGGGGGGGGGGGGGGGGGGGGGATACGAACTAGGGACAGTTTTATAAAAGGTAAAAAGTTCTGCACAGCTGCTTTAAATGAAAAATAAATAAATTCACCATGATTTACATACTTACAAAAGTTACATCTGAAGAAACTGTGTATATCAATGTAATTTTTATCACCCACTTTTAAATGTTTTTTGGCAAATTTGTTTAAATGTCTGGTATGTAGTTAAGAGGTCCATGTTATTGTACTTGTCCTCAGCAAGAGGTCACAATATTGACCCAACCAAAAAAAAAACAAAAAACGTTTTATATAAAAACATTTACCATTGTGCAAACATATATATTAAATTTAAAAAAAAAAATTCTATATTTATAAAACAATGCCTAAAGTGAACATCAAACAATATTTTCCTTAAAAATCTGCCTATCAAAGTCGTGTCCTCAGTTTCTGTCAACTCCATCAGATTTTTTGATAATTCTTACTAAATCAGGCAATAGCATTTTTACACTTACAATTTTTTTTGTACAGTTACGTATCAAATTTTCAGAAGTACAAAAGAGTTTTACAGATACGCATCAAATTTTCACAAGTACAAAAAAGTTTTACAGATACACATCAAGTTTTCACAAGTACAAAAAAGTTTTACAGTGCACTGAGTCCACAGTTACGGATCAGACCCACAGGTACAAATCATATCTGCAAGTACAAGTCGGTACAAGTAGTTTCGACTGTCATTTGATGCATTCGAAGGAACAGCCAATCTGGATGCTGAGATTAACATATCATTTGACTATCCAATCACGGAGCCAGACGACGGGCCGTCTTTCCGACAAGAGGCAGAAGAAAACAAAGAAAAACAAGACTGAGGACAGTAATATCAGAGATATTGGATAAAGGAGATACCCCACCGTAGGCTTATCCAATGTTAAGAAAATGGTTACTCTTCCTGTCTCCTAAGTGGGCGTGGTTAGCTCTCCCTCCAATCAGAGCCTGTTCTCCCACAAACCCCCCCCCCCCCCCCCCCCTTCACCATTGTGTTGAACAGAGGATCTGTGGATGTCTGTGTATGCGGATCGAGAAGCAGGTGGAATGAAAATACATTCTTCCTATTATTGCAGCCTATTGCTGCACAAAGCTTGGGCATTTTTTATTTATTACTAGCGGTAAATAACTGTTTGTAAGCTAACTGTGATTTTACCGCCTGTTTATCAAGATCACAAGATCTCGCGAGAACCTGTTTTCTGAGACGGACAGGGCTCAAACAAAGTTAATTTTCTCTTGATCTGTGTGGATGAAAAATGCAGCTTTAGTGTCAGAATGTTGGTAATATGTGTGGCTTGTGGAAAACGAACCCAATATTTACTTTAGTGACTACAGGGCAAAAGAACTGACCATAAATTGTGATCACGTTCATTTTCCTCATTGACGACAATACATTCAGAGCTGCCGCAAGTCTCCTACGGGGGCGTGGCGCTGACATCACTGAATCAGGAAGTGAGCTGAGTGGGGTATCTCGCTTTATCCAATATCTCTGGTAATATTAAGTTAATGCATATAATAATTAGGGCTACAGTCAACCAAAGAAAATCTTGGTTGACTGAAGTCATATGTAATCTTCAAGTAATCAATTAGTGAAGATTAGGGGGAAAAAAAAATCTGCACGTTATTTTTACTTCTGCGGTGGTGTGTCTGTCACTCTGCAGTTACACCAAAACGCTAGTCAGTGGTGGAGGACTATGGTAAGTGCTGTAAGGCTTAGTTGATTCAAAACACACCCAAAACACACATTAAACATAGCTTAATAGAGACAATTTCAAACACAAGTACACAAATCAGCTTCACTATAACTCGCAGCATTGACAGACAAACACTTGTCTTTATCTGGACACATTTCCCCCACCAATACGTCATGCTAACATTATTAGCACAAGCCTATGGTATTTAAATTAGCCTAGCAACTAATGATCTTTTTCTCTTCTCATATAAAATCAGGGACAACAGCGACATTTAACAAAGGTAATGGCACACAGTTTGGCTCCATTACAACTCACAAGGTTCACCGACAAAACAACTGTCTTATACTAAACACGTTTTCCAAGCAAATGCAACATGCTAACGTTATTAGCGCCAGCCTATGGCATTTTACAGAAGGCCTATATAAATTAGCCTAGCGACGAGCGGAGATATCCTCTGCTCATATGAAGCCAGGATAAATCCCAAAGTATAAATCCCTAAAGGATATATCACACACAAGTCTTAAAAAAATGCTATTTTACTGGAGGCTTTACTGTCTTCACAATTTATTGTTTCTGTGAAATACAAGTTAATACAAGCTTCGTTTCCACCAAGGGAAATGGTGTCAGTATACAGAAACAGGCAGGAGGTCTGTGTCACCGCAATGCTGGGCGTTAAGGTGGGCGAGTTCAACATTGTGTAAACAAAGAGGAGATACATTGCTTATCCTCAAACAATTGGGATCAGAAATAAAATCATGAGTTTATCATGAAATGGACTAACAAAAGACTCCTATGACGTATTTTTTTCCCCAAAAACTTATTTTTCAGATATTTGCATTGAGTTAATGTGAAAGACAAGTTTATGGAAAAACCTAATGAGTTTAACCTTACATCAATCGTTATCATCACATTTTGTCTGCTACTCTAAGGCTAGCAGGGGCGTAGCCATCATTTCAGAAGTCGTTAGAAACCTCAGGAAGAGCAACTGAGGAGGGATCCCTCTTCCAGGACAGACAGACGTGCAATAGATGTCGTACAGAACTACCCGAAATACCCTGACTCATGTTGATTAACTTGACTGTTTATTCAGCTTCACAGTCGTCCATGATCATAACAATACAACGGACTCCTAACGTTACCCCAAACGTTCGCTGTGACACATAATGCTATTCACAGACTGCAGCGACCTCTTGTGGTGGATGTAAATAGAGCTACAATTAAATCACATCACATCTCCCTCCTTTTAGTGAATTCTCATAAGGGGCATATAATAACCAAATATTTCAATGCAGCTTCTAGCATAAGGTAAAGTGCACAACAAACTGTCAATAAAAATACTGTTACTAAGCTGTCAACCGATAGTTGCAATGTTACTTTTTTTCCCCTTTTTTTTTCTTTCTTTCTTTTTTTTTTTTTTTTGCTAGTCTGTATGCAACTACCAAAATATTCTTAACATGTCATGCGTATACGGCATGAAAAATCAACAGTCCTACTTTGGAACATAGTCCTTGAACCTGACAGGAGTTTTAACTGCCCTCCCTGCCAAGGTCCTCTTTGGAGTAAAACTGGTTTGAAGGGCACTGTGGGAACTGGGGTGACGAGCAGTAGGAGGGGTAGGAGGGGAGCTCGTGTCACAGGTAGTGTCATGGCTGAAGTCATTAGTCTCTTTTCCTGCCTCTTGTACAGATGACTCTGGCACTTCCTGGATGTGCCTCCTGTTCCTGCGGGCAACTGTGCCCTGCTCAGTCTGCACATAGTTAGTCTCGCCACCAGACAATCAGAGATCTCCGCCTTCTGATAATCTGGGGACACTCCTTTCTAAAGCGTGTTTAACACACCGGCGAAAACCGCCGGCAACAAAGCAACGCCTCTTGCATTTTTGAAAAGGACACGCCTACTCGGAAATGTGCGCTCCCCCTTTTCTCGTCCACAAGGAAACAAACACACAGAGAGTTTGAAAATGGATGCCGAGAGATTTAACTCCGTTTTATCAAACGTGTGCTCATCCGTGAAGAAAATATTTTTTTCCAGCGGATGTCTTAGTTACAACATGATTGAGCTAACTGGAGTAGTTTCATGTCGTATCCGACAACGGGAGGCTTTTAACAGATGACGTCATGATGTTAGCCAGTGGTTCCCACAGGATTCTGGGAAACTATGGAGGGGGGGGGGGGGTGGGGGGGTGGGGGGGGACATTCCCCCCCCACGGAAGAAAATTTTGAACATTGTAAATTGAAATTGAAATGAATTTGTATACAAAATGTACACAAAGGTAAAATCATCAAGTTTTGAAAAAGTATTGCAATTTAATTTTGTCTTTAATGTTATTATCTTATATTATCTTTGTAATATGATTATCTCTATTTTGCAATTTTGGCACACCGTGCGCGCTGGCGCAGCTATTCGTCTGTCCCACCTCCGTCCCTCCTGCGCAAGTCGGAAAGAGGGAGGAGAGAAGGCGTGGAGTGGGTTTTACACACATCACACCAATCAAATGAGCCCCTCTCCTCGCCCTTAAATGCGCCGCACGAAGGCATAATGAGAGTTTACTCAATTCGCCATGGCAGAACAGAGCAGCAGCGTCAGACGGCCAAATTTCTACCAGGAGGAAAGTGATGTTTTGGTCCGAGAGGTCCAAGCTCGCAGTGTCCGAATATACAGAACTGCGAACAGACCTCCACGGGCTGATGATGCAAAGGTACCATGGGAGGAGGTCACCACAATTGTAAATCAATGTTGCGTTTCTCTCGTGCGCGCGCTCTTTTTCTCTTTCTCTCTCGCAGTCTCACTCTGTTTCTTTTCTTTTGACTTTTCTAAGATGACAGATGCTGAATATATACTCCCTATCTGATACTGTGGCTGTTTGTGGTTGGCTGAGAGGGATGTGAACTCATTAGTTTGTAGCTGTGTGTTGGGTTTCCATTACGCGTGCCAAACATGCCAAACCCCTTTGATCTGACATCAGATGTGACGGGACAGTCAATATAGAGATACATTTATGTGCTGATTGCAGATAGTTGCATTGAATAGTGGTTTGTGGCTATTTATTGCATTATTAATGTGCCTGATATTCTGGAAACCTGTCTGTGAGGTTTTGGTGATGTGTGCGCACTGTCCGCCGGTCAGCCAAACTTCGGCTTACACCGGCTGCGCTGACAGTAGACCTGGTTTCAGATGGCGAGCTTTTAGCGCACCTTCAGTGAAGCCTTTTGGCACGAAACTGTCACTGCGCCAAGCTGGATCTGTCAACACCTCCCCCTTCTGCGCCACCACACCCATCTCAGCGCACCTCAGTCTGCCAAACTACCAAACTGCGCGCGCCTCGGGTTGCACTGCTCGAAACTAGCTCTGCGTGGGGTTCGCCACCCTGCGCTGCGCCGGGAAACTAGAGCCCTTTGATTTATTTCCACCCAGCCGACAGTGGGACTTACATTCATTGTGCCGACAGTGGCTTGGAAAACCGCCCATAACCGTGGAAAGAGGGAAGGTGGCTGGAGTTCATTTGCGGTTAGATTATTATATTTTTTTATTGACAAAAATATAGGCTGCTTTGCTGCTAGGGTTAGCTGTTCCTGTCAGCTGCAGCCACTGCTGCTTTCTAGACATCGTGATTTCCCAAAACTGAATAAATACCACACATAGCAACACAAAACTGCTTTGCTAGCTCAATCATGTTGTAACTAAGATATCCGCTGCAAAAGATATTTTTTTCATGGACCGTTTACAGACATTGAGCCATTTTATACCGCTACACGTGTTTCTAGTCAGACTATGTTTATGAGCACAAGAGTTCAGCGAGCCACCGAAGGACCGCCCTGCAGATTTATTATGGCAACGTAGGGAGTTTTTTTAAACTCTGAAATTGTATCCGCCCATCTAAACACAAAATCAGGGAGAAAGTCATCAGTCTTTGGTTAAGAAAAGCGTTTAAAGACTGACTTGTGAGTCTAGCACATAGTAGGATCTGGGCTCTGGTGGCTTGGCAATGACTTTTGCAGGAGTTTTCCAGCTTTTCTCTTCATCCAGTTTGATGTTGACACTCTGACCTGGCTGAAGTGCAGATAAAGGTCGTGCTGAGTGATGTCTGTTGTAGAAGAAGTGATAGGCATTTTTGGTCTGCCAGTCTTTAAGCCTGATGTTCTCTTAGTCAACAGGACTGGGATGCAGCTGTGTAGGTAGAATGGGGACTGTCGTTCGAATCTGTTGACTAATCATCAGTTCAATCATCAGACTCAGACCTGCTGCTGTGATTGGGGTGGCTTGATAGCTCATCAAAGCCAGGTGAGGATCTGGCTGGCAAAGGATTCGTTTAGCCGTGGCAACACCCCTTTCTGCAGCCCCATTGGCCTGTGGGTAGTGAGGACTGGATGTTGTATGTCCAAAGTTGTATGCCTCACTGAATTGTCTGAATTCTGCTGAGGTGAACTTGCTGCCATTGTCAGATACCAGCTCCAAAGGGATCCCCCACCTGACAAACATGCTTTTCAGGCGGGAAATGGCTTGTTGACTGCTCATGGTGGTGTGTGCAATCTCAATGTCACATGAATAGTAATCCACCACCACAAGGTATTGTTTACCATCTTGTTCACAAATGTCTGCTGCAATTTTCTGCCACAGTCCGTGTGGCAGTGGCGTGGTCATTAATGGCTCTCTTCTCTGACTGGGTTTGTTCCTCAGGCAGAGCTCACGTTTTTATCATCTCGGTGATGTCTCATCCAATCCCTGGCCACCAAACTGACAAATTAGCCTGCCTACGACAATTGGTGAGGCCCTGATGACCTTCATGTATTTGTGAGAGTACGTTCTCCCGCTGTGAAAGAGGAATGACAATCCTGCCATCGTACAGAAGGAGTCCCTCAACTTCTGATAGGTGAGCTCTGGCGACATGAAATTTGTGCAGAGCGGATGGTATTTGTGATAGCTCTGAAGGCCAGCCTGTGTGGGTTTAGTGAGCAACTGTCTGAAGGTCAGCATCCTTGCTAGTAGCCTCTCTGAAAATGTCCAATCAATCATCTGTTATTGGTCTTGTTAATACCACTGCCTGTACATAACATCATGCTCTGTGTCAGACACACCACAGTCCTGTAGGGGGGTTGCAAGACAAAGTGTCCGCCACAATGAGCTGCTTTCCTGGGACATGAATGGCTTCAACATTGAACTTCATCAGGCGCATTAACAACCGCTGGCATCTCACAGGCGCTTTGTCAAGGTCACATGAGTTCATCAAAGGGACAAGCAGTTTATGATCTGTTTACAAGCAGAACTTTTCCATGCCTTGTAGGTACCTGACAAACCGCTCACATGCCCAAACACTTCCAAGGCATTCTTTCTCTATCTGAGAATACCGTTGTTCTGTCTCAGTCAATGTTCGTGAGCAAAAGGCAACTGGCCGGAGTGCATCTCCCCACAGAGCACCTCCCAGGCCATTGCTGCTCGCGTCACCACTATCCACTGTTGGCTTGGTTGCATCGTAATATGCAAGGACTGGTGCAGTGGTCAACATTGCTTTCACTTGTGTGAATGCTTGCTCTGTGCTTCTCCCCAAATCTATGCAGCATCCTTTTTTAACAGGCTGTTTATGGGGTGTATGACAGTTGAAAGGTCAGGGAGGAACTTGCCCAAATAGTTGATCATGTCAATGGTCTGGCGCAGCTCTGAAACATTAGTGGGGCAGGGCAGTTCTGTGACGGCTCTGACTTTTTCAGTGTTGGGTTTGATACCGCCTTTCCCAATAATGTGGCCAAAATACTGGATTTCAGACTTTGCGAACTGACACTTGTCCTTGTTCAGTTTCAGTCCTGAGGCTTTAATAGTGTGCAGCACTGCACTGAGGTTGCTGTCGTGGTCATTTTTGTCCTTGCCAAAAATCAGAACATCGTCCATTACCACCACAGTGCCTGCGTGATCTCTCAGGAGGGTGCTCATCTTTTCCTGAAATATTTCCGGGGCAGACGTAATGCCGAAAGGAAGCCTTCGGAAGCAGAAGCGGCCCACTGGTGTAATGAAAGTTGAGAGCTTCCTGCTGCTAGGATCAAGTGGTATTTGCCAAAATCCACTCGAGGCATCTACAGTGGAAAAGACTGTTGCGCCAGCGAGCTTTGGTGCAATGTCCTCTAGTGTGGGTAGAATAAACCTCTCACGTTTCACAGCTCTGTTGAGCTTGGTTTAGTCCACACAGATTCTAGGTTTCTTGTTCTTTTTAATCACAGGCACCATAGGAGCACACCAGTCTGTGGCTTCTTTAACCCTATGGGCCCAAACGACGCATAGTGCGTCCAAATTCACACCTGTTCTTCTCTATTGATTTTCTCCGTGACCGTGCGTCATAGCGAGAAGCCACGCATATCACGTGAAACAGCAGAATTGTAGCTTTCTGACAAGGCTACGGACTTGTCGGTAGTCCAATGTTTTCACAGCAAAAAACAATGATAAAATTACACTAAAATTATGTATAACATGGCTTTCATACAGCTCTGCACTACTCTTGGATGGATTACTCGCGAATGCAGGGTCGCACAGAAATGCCACGCACATCACATGAAAGCGCAGGAGCAGAGCTTTCCATTGAGGGGGACATGTGTCCCCCCCAATGCCCAAAATGTCCCCCCAGTATATAACTGAAACTGAAAAACAACAACAAACTTTGTTTACTGCAAACAAAGTGGCAAATATTATCTTGGAGGACATCACTGCACTTGGTTGACTATTTTTCTGTGATCTTAGATGTAAATATTGCATGTTTCTTTCAGATAAAACACATTTTTGACTTGTGAATAAGTCAATGGAATTTCTTGCAATAATGAAAAAATACTGCCAATCATGTCCGCCTGGCACAAACCGCATGTTTTGGACAGCTGTGAAGTGACACAATGTCCCAGCATCATGGTTCTTATACTGCCAGATTCCAGAGTCTCCCCTCTTCATATATGGCAGAATATGTCATCTTCCAACTTGCTGTGCTGAGATACATGTAAAAATGTAAGAATTTAGTCACACGGATTTGTTTTTTTCATTGATATAAAAATTAATATAAAATACAGGCACATAGAAGGACATGGCATTGGTGGGTTGCTATTTCAGTTCAAGCAGGTTAGTGGTAAATGGGCCTTTCATCACATATATTCAAAATGTGTATTTCTGTCCCTTTTTCACACAGTCTGTTTGAAATTTGCCTTTGCAAACAAGCTTTCCACCAGGACTTGTGAAAAGTGCTTTGGTGTTTTTCAGAAAATGGCGCTGGGGCAGGCTTAGGTATATGTTTTCAGATATCACTGTAATATCTGCGCCTGTGTCAATTCTAAATTGCACAGTAACACCATTAATTTGCAGATCTGTAAACCACTTTTCCTCATCAAGATCTGTGTCTTCTGAAACAGCTCCCAAGAACCACACACTTCCCTCATCACTATCAGCATCTGTAGTTTTCACTGCCCCAACATGCTTAGTTTTAGAAACAATTTCAAAGTCACCAGTCTTATTGCACTTATGGCAGCATTTTCCTGTTGCGGGACAAGCTCCAAACTCATGCACTCTGCTGCATCTTGAACAGTTCTTTTCATGTGTTGTATTTTCTTTGAATTTAGCATGGCTTTTCTCAAACGGTTGGAATTGCTTGAATTTGCGTGTAACTGCACTCACTTCAGTATCTGTAAACCTGGCGCCGGCGTTTTGCGTTTTGCGAGTTCAGACTGACGAGCCATGCAGATGGCTTTCTCCAGGGTTAAATCCGGATCCAGTTGCAGTTTCTGAGACACGTCGCTATCTGCAATTCCAATGACGATGCGATCTCGTACCTGTTCCTCTTTTGTGTCTCCAAAGTCACAATGTTCTGCCAGTTCATAAAGATGTCTTACAAACGCCTCCACACTCTTCCCCTGTCGTTGGGAGCGTCTGTGGAAACAAGCACGCTCGTGTATAATGTTCCACTTGGGCACAAAATGTTCATCAAACTTCTTCATCACCGCCTCGTAATAGGCATCATCTTCCTTGTCTGCAGACATGAATGTGAAAGTGCTGAATATCAGCTCTGCCTCTTTGCCCATAGCATACAACAAGGTGTTAACCTGCACGTTATTGTCTTCCTGGTCCAGTTTCGTTGCAATCCGATAGCAAGAGAAACGCTGTCTCCAGGTTGGCCACGGTGACGGCTGGGTGAA
Organism: Epinephelus fuscoguttatus; assembly: GCF_011397635.1. NCBI lineage: Eukaryota > Metazoa > Chordata > Actinopteri > Perciformes > Serranidae > Epinephelus > Epinephelus fuscoguttatus. The sequence goes on along the minus strand of NC_064769.1, from coordinate 223,464 downwards.
ATCGAATGATTCAGGCGCATGAAACTGCCATTTCTCTGCTCCAAACTTGTCTCTTCTCTCAGTGGGCTGGAAAGGTCACGTCTGACACCATGTCATGAAATACCCTGACTCATGTTGATTAACTTCACTGTTTATTCAGCTTCACAGTTGTCCATGAACGTGCTGCTACCTTAACTTCGATCATAACAATACAACGTTAGGAGCCCCTGCTTCGCTGTGACACATAATGCTATTCACAGACTGTAGCGACCTCTTGTGGTGGATGTAAATAGAGCTACAATTAAATCACATCACAGAGAGACAGAGAGAGACAGACAGAGAGAGACAGAGAGAGATGCAGGACAGACGGTATTGACAGTAGCTTACAACAGCACGTTTTAACGTGAAGGAGTAAAAATGTTAGCCATTTATTAAATATTTCGCAGTGATTATCAATCATAATGTCACCATAATGTGCATCATTTAACATTAGCAAGAAACAGAGACATTTTGAAGTCATATAATATGTTGTACACAACATAATGTGTAAAATGTGGTTTTACATCCTGTGTAAAAAACTGAATTTAAATAAAAAGTATTCATACTACCTACATGAAACACATGGCACTGTAAACCAGTATATACTGTACATAACTGTTGTTCATGTGCTGATAACATGAATCATGGGGGAACTAACATTTTCAGACTGTCTTCTTTTTGTAAGAGAAGATTTTTTTATCCACATTTCATAAACACTGTGAGCAACGTATATCCTAATTTCTGGGGAGATGAATGATAATTTATTTCTGAATTTTTAAAAGTAATTGCATATTGTTCAAACACCACAAGGTTTTGGCAGATTGACAGATTGACAGATTGACCCAGGCAACATCTGGGTCAGTAAGGACCCAAGGACAAAGAGAAAAAAAACAGGGTTTGGTTAGTTCATACGTCTTTGTTAAAGGCTCTGTCATGGAGAAAGACAATAAATCATAAAAAATGAAACATTCCAGGAAAAGTGTATTACATCACCTTAATGTATTTCTCTTCGTGACACATCAGATTATGCTACATGAATGCAAATTTAAGCAGGAATGGGGATTTTTGTCACTGAACTGCCGATATACAGGTTTGTGAGCCTGACAAGTTGTCCAGGAGATTGTGTACAACATAATGAATTAAGTATTATATGACTTCAAAATGTCTCTGTTTCTTGACATGACGCACAAAAGTAAATGTGGTGACATTATGATTGATAATCACTGCAAAATATTTAATGAATGGCTAACATTTTTTTTTCTTCATGTTAAAACGTTAGAAAAAACAGATTCATTTCCACAATTTACTTATTCACAGTGTAAATACAGTGTACACTTTGTTTTATAATCAGCACCAAACATACACAGATTCCAATGGCAAATTTCAGTATAATAAATAACGAAACAGCTTTTAAGAAATTTAAAAGGGAAAAAAAGGGTTAACTTAAATTACTAAACTTCTGAATTTCATTCTGTCTAACAATTGACATTCATGTGTAACGTCACCATGACTGCCTAAAGGCAACTGGAGCACAATAATCAACAACTGATGTCTCAGTGAATGATAAAATGCAAACTACGAACATCAACTCTGCACCTGCAGATAAACTAATTGACCTTACAACAATATTATGATTCTGAGGTTGTCAGCACCTCAAGACACTAGCCTTAGAGTAGCGGACAAAATGTTACGGTAATGATTGATGTAAGGTTAATCTCATTAGGTTTTTTCATAAAATTGTCTTTCACATTAACCCAATGCAGATATCTGAAAAATATGTTTTTGGGGAAAAAACACATCATAGGAGTCTATGAGGCGACCTCTGCTGTAGAGCTGAACACTTTTTTCAGCAGGTTTGAGACCTCTGGGACTGTAGAGAGTTGCAGTGATGTGCTGAAATCCGTGTTCACACAGCCTGATGACAGAGTGGAAATCACAGTAGGACAGGTGGCCGATGCATTTAGACACCTTAACGCTCGTAAGTCCACTGGCCCCGACAACATCAGCGCCTCTGTCCTCAAGAGCTACAGTAAGGAGCTCGCCCCTGTGTGGCAGCCCATCTTCCAGCACTCGCTGGACACACACACACAGTGCCCACAGCCTGGAAAACCTCCCATATCATCCCACTCCCTAAGAAAACATGTCCCAAAGAGTGTAACGACTATCGACCTGTGGCTCTTACCTCTGTACTGATGAAATCACTAGAAAAAATCATCTCCCATCTGCTTTCTCAGTCAGTTCAGGATAAGTTAGACCCCTGCCAGTTTGCTTACAAGCGCAGTATTGAAGATGCAGTAGCCACCCTCACACATCTGGTCTCAAAGCATCTGGATACAACAAAAAGCAGACCCTATGCCAGAGTACTGTTTATTGACCTCAGCATTTAACACAATCAGACCAGACATACTCCTTTCCAGAATGTACCAGTTTGAGATAAATCCATGTCTCATTCATTGGTACAACTCCTTCCTCACTAACAAACAACAGTTGGTCAAAATCAACAACACATTCTCCCCCCAACTCACAACCAGTACTGGCGCTCCCCAAGGTTGTGTCAGCTCACCACTGTTATTCACCATCTACACCAATGACTGCATCATCAGCACAACCAATCAATATCTGATCAAATTCTCGGATGACACAGCACTGGTGGCACTGATGATGGAGGGGGAGAAACCAAACCCCTATTTTGATAGTGTGAACACAGTGGTCCAATGGTGTAGCCAGAATGCCCTCATCTTAAACTCCACCAAAACAGAGGAGGTCATTTTTGGATCCACACAGTTCACACCAGCCCCGGTCATCAGTCATAACAAATCCATAAAGCAGTCCTCATCCTTTAGATATTTGGGAGTGTATGTGGACAGCGCTCTCTCCTGGTCAAATCATGTGGATCGCGTATGCAGCAAGGTACAGCAGAGAATCTACTTTCTGAGTTGACTTACGCCAGGGCCACACTGCCTGCGAAGCGCAGCACACCCAAATTCTCGCATGAGCCGGCGCACCTCCGTTCACACCAGACACGCATTTCTCTGCGCCGGTCGACAAGCGATTCTGCTCCCAGCTGTTGTTTTTCCATCATGGGTAACTGCCCGGCTTGACACATTCGCTCGCGGCTCGCACAGAAAATAGACCAGACGCCGAAATGATCGCTCCAGGGCCGGCGGTGGAGCTGCGCGGCGCGGCCGGTATGGATGACACAGTCGATTAACATGGGCGCCTAAAGGAAACTGGCTTCACTTCTCGGCGCTTCGAGGCTATTCGCAGCGCTTCCACGGGCGGTGTGGCCCTGGCGTTAGATCTTTTGGAGTCAGTAGGGAGATTCTCCACCTCTTCTTCTGCTCCACAATGCACAGCATCCTGCTCTACAGAGGTCCGGTCTGGCTCTGTGGCCTCTCAGTCCAGCTGAAAAACATGATTACAAGACTGCTGAACGTCTGCTCAAAGTTAGTTGGTCATTCTGTGGAAAAGTCTTTCCTCGACAGTTGTACCACGGGCACCATCAGACTGGCTGAGAAGATCAGCTCTGACCATTCTCATGTCCTACACAAGGAGTACTAGCTTCTGCCCTCCGGGAGGCGCTTTAGGGTGCCGAGTTGCAAGAGGAACAAATAAAAACTTTCTTTTATTCCTCATTCCATCGAACTGCTGAATCAACAGGGCAGGTCAAGGAGGTGACCCCCTCTGCACACATATACACACACTACATGTACTGCTGGACTTAAACCCCCTGCCCTACAGACACAATGCATCCATGCTGCTTTTTTACTACTTTTGAGGGTTTGCATTCTATAATGTTTTTTATGTCATATTTAAGTCTTTCGTGCTTATGTCTTATGTTTTTATTGTGTCCTGCTTGTGGACAGATTGTGAGCTGGAGAAGCAAGACAAATTTCTGTGCAAACATACAATAAAAGTATTATCTTATCTTATCTTATGTTAGTCCATTTCATGATAAACTCATGATTTTATTTCTGATCCCAATTGTTTGAGGATAAGCAATGTATCTCCTCTTAATGTTACTTTGCTAAATTAGCCTGCTAACAAGGTGACATGCACACAGCTGGACTATCTACTAGGACATTGCACTACTCACTCATTAGAACTTGAACTGTTAAAATAGGCATAAGAACACCTTGCAAATACTGCACAATAAGTCATTTTATATAACTACTGTTCATATGTATATTCATTGTATTATATGTATTGCGTTCACGTCTTGCACAGTTTAGATTTCATAGCCTCGCCTCTTAGGTAATACTTGAATACGGCAACACTTGTCATTGGAAAGTCCGAAAAACAAAAGAAAAAAGTTACTTATTCAGGCAATCTGCTATTTCTGATCCGTTTCAATACAGTTACCATAACATTTACAATACGAGTGCACTCAAAATGTGGGGGCAGCTAATTTGAAGACAGATAGCTTGAGCACGCAGTGTCCCTGGAAGGCACTTCTTTGTGGCAATACTGTGCTATCTATGTGGGAAAATGGCTTATGATAAAGGGGGCTATTTAAATAAGACAGCTACCGAACTAGCTTGGTTAGCATGACCAGACAGCAACCCACCTGTGCTTCGGCAGACAGCATGTCTCCTGGAAGATCCATTGCAACAGTCTGACAAACACACACACAAAACATTTATACGAACACTAAACCGGCCTGCCAAATGTAAATATGGATGATGTGTCGTTATACACATTTATTTTAGCAAAACCAATGTAACGTTACCTCTTGTGACTTTACTAAATTAGCCTGCTAACACAGTGAAAACATTACCAGAGAATACTAGCAATTTTACCATTCAACCACGACAACATTAACTTATTCTCATACCCTTAATGTCTTCATTAGCTAACGTTATAAACATATTATTGATTGCTAAAATGCAAAACTTTTAGCGACATCAATTTGCGGTTTATCTATCTATCTATCTATCTAAAGCTATATTCCTGATTGGATAGTCAAATGATATGTAAATCTCAGCATCCCGATTGGCTATTCCTTCGAATGTGTCAAATAACAGTCGAAACAGGGCGTCAGTGGCTTAGTGGATAGAGCAGACACCCCATGTACAAGGCTGTTGCCACAGCAGCCAGGGTTCAAGTCCAGCCTGTGGCCCTTTGCTGTATGTCATCCCCTCTCTCTCTCTCTCGCTCTCTCTCTCTCTCTCTCCCTCTCTCTCTCTCTCTCTCCCTTTCACACTTGGCTGTCCTGTCCATTAAAGGCAAAATTCCCTAAAAAAAAAATCTTTAAGAAATAACAGTCGAAACTACTTGTACCGACTTGTACTTGCAGATCTGATTTGTACCTGTAGGTCTGATCCGTAAATATGACTCAGTGTGCTGTAAAGCTTTTTTGTACTTGTGAAAATTTGATACATAACTGTACAAAAAAAAATGTAAGTGTAAAAAAAAGTTTAACTGTAAAACTTTGATCCATAACTGCGAAACATTTTCGGAATTGTGCAAATCTTTTTCATTCGTTCACAAAATGTCATACACAGCTACGGATTCAAAAGTTAAATGTATTTGTTCACATTCACGGATTTGAATGCATTCATGCAAAACTTTTTCACACAGTTATAAAACGTTTCCACATGGAATACATATGAAACAAATTTGATTCCATAGTTTGCAGTATCATGAACTGGGTGTCTGAGGCGACAATCCTAGGAAAAAAACACAAGCAGCACAAGTCATCTGGTCATGGTCTCTCTCTGTCTCTCTCTCTCTCTCTCTTTCCCTCTGTCATGCACACACACACACACACACACACACACACACACACACACACACACACACAGTACCCATCTCTACAGAGGTAACTCCTTCATCCCGACAGCTGCAGGACTCATTAAACCTGATACTCAGTAAAATCCCCCCTGAATCCATTGTTCTGCTGAGATCAAGATAATCCTGATGTTTTGAATTGAAGGTATCCCAATCATACTACAAACTTATCAACAACACACACTGAAGATTTAATACAGATCAAAACTACAGTATCTAATCTAATTTCAAAATCCTTTTTTTGCCAATCAATTTTCAAGATTTTATCCAATCCATAAATCTGATCAGATTTCTTTTGATAAACTTGGCCCTGGTTTTAGTCAGTCTTTATGTGTCTCTCAGTGAAAACACTAAAGGAAGATCCTCACCTTATAAACAATTCCTGCAATGGTGGTCCCTGTCTTTCTAGCACTGGGAGCTTTGTAGCCAAACTCGGACAAACTGGACTCCAGCACTGCATTCCTGGAAATAATGAGCATGAGAGACAGATGGACAAACAGACGGAGATGTTCATAGTAGTACTGATTCACTGTCGCCCTCCTGTCTCTCTTGCCATAAATATCATATCAATATTTTGTATTGTGTTTGTTTGTTATTGGTCTCCAAACTGATAATGGCTCTGTACAGGAAAGGCTGAGATGCAGCTGATAGACAGAGCCATGAACTATTTGGAGACCAGTATCTTGGAAAACTAATACACATATTTAGTTTTTTTAAAAAGTCATTCAACATCACTTCCGCATCGGCCTACAGAAAAATGTCATCCCCGGAGCACTCTATTCAAAGTCTAAAGGAAAAAAAGGAAAAAAGCTTCACAAAATGAAAAGATTCTACTATCCAAACCTCCAAATACTTTCCCCAGTTTACACCATTCTAGTGTGCCTGTACATTATATTAAAACTATGCTAAAACAGATACTGATACCAGGCCACCACTGAAGCAGTGACACTAATAATAGATAAGTGTTTCTTTACCTGCGGCTGTTCTCAAAGCAGAAACCTCCATTCTGCAGCTTACAAAGCTTCAAACTGTGAAGCATTTTTATTCTGAAGACAGACGAGATGAAGAGAAACTGCTGATTCTGTTCTGAAAAATGACAAACCCTCAATAAGAGCCCCGCCACGCGTTGTGTCAGCGCGACTTACAGGTTTTTACTTTTACTTTCACTTTTAACCGCAAGCCAAACCTTACTGCTCTCCACTGTAAAAAATACCCACATTAACTGTACATTTGTTTTCATGTTGAGTTTGAAAGAGTGATTTTTCATTGAAAAGCCTGGTAGTCTTGTTAGAGGAGTAAAGAAGGTTTTCTCCACTTTTCTCCTACTTCAGTTTCTTTGAATTTACTTTTTCCTGACACACGACTCTCAAATTTGGAATACAGGAAGTATCTCCATCTTAAAGGAAAATGTGCTCTTAACTTGGCATAATTTATGAAGAAAACATTCATCTCATTCTGCTACCCTGGCCATGAAGTTATCAGGAGCCACTGAAATGAACTTCTGAATTATACTTACCGTTATTTCTTGCAGTGTATTACAATTTGCCTTCAGCAGATCTAAACAATACTGCTACTAACAACTTAAAAATGTATATTATTTAAGTGTTTTAAAGAAATCAGTCAACAATTGTATCACATGTCCTGTCATGTTTATTAGAAAACTATGTTATGAAAATACTATGGTGTTCTATTTTGTTTCCCGATATTGCAGGAAATGGGACTGACACTAAATAAAAGTACGGCTGAGGCAAGTTCAATCTCAAAACAGTGTGCACAGGTTTGCTGCGGTTTCCAGGTTGAATGACAAAACAGCGTGCACCTGCTTTGTAGTATGTTTCTCTCGTTTGGTGGGTGTGTCATAGGTGTTACCGCATCAGCAGCAACATCAGGGTCCAAAATTGACACCTGACACCAACACCTGCCAATCTCCAAAATTATGTCTCACCAAGACTGGTGAGATATAATTTTGGAATTTGAGCTAGAGTTAACATTGTGCAGTAATAATGAAAAGCTATTTTGTGGTGCAAAGGGAATGTATGCGGATGCTTGGCAATGGGTTTACTTAAATGCGTTCCATGCAGACTTCAGTATATATATTAATATTCAGATGTTAAACATGTAAGTACATAAATGTAAAATCAAAAAATTAAGATTTGTGATGTGCAATTGTTCTGCCTGTGACCTTTCATCAAAAAGTGATGTAGATTCATGTGATGCTGGAAAAGGAAGGTTATCTCATTTTGACCAAAAATGTGCTTCCTCAGTCATTTTTCTTGCATTGCTTACATGCGTCTAGAATGAGAGAAATGAAGTTAGAATAGAATAGAATAGAATAGAATAGAATAGTACTTTATTGTCGTTATACAAGTACAACGAAATTAAGACGGGCATCTCTCTTGTATACAGACAGCTGTAACATAACATCCAACCAGGTTCTGTCATACTCTAAGCCCCCGGTTAGACCACTGGACCCCCTTCAGTTTGCCAAATGTGGGTTTAGAAAATGACATCCTTTCCCTGTTTCACCTATGGCTATGCTTGATTTGGACAGGGCAGCGAGCAGTATGAAAACCATGCTCTTTGATTTCTCCAGTGCGTTCAGCACCATCTAGACAGGGATGCAAGTAGACACTCCCCTGGTGTCATGGATTGTGAAGTGTGTCTCTGGTCAACCACAGTATGTTGGACAGTAGACTGTTGGATTGCTGTCCTGTCACTATTTATGCTCACCCTATACACATCAGATGTCAATTCCAAGTTCTGCAACCTGCAAACGTTCTCCAGTGACTCTGCTGTACCAACAAGGGGAAGGAGGCAGAGTAAAGGGCTGTCATGGACTCCTTTGTCAGCTGGTGTGAGCTGGAGCATCTGTAAGACAAAGAATTGAATTTCCCCTCAGGGGGTTAATAAAGTATATAAAATCTAAAATCTAAAAAAAAAAAAAAAAAAAAAAAAAAAAAAAGGAGTTAATGTTGGACTTCAGTAGGTTGAAAACTCCCCCTTATCTCATTTCAGGGGGTGGACATGGACACCGTTAAGGACTAGCTGGAAGTACATCTGGACGACAAATTGGACCCAGCTAGAAACACTGAGGCTGTGAACAAGAGGGGCCAAAGCTGACTTTAATTTCAGCAAAGGCTATGATCATTCAATGTCCGCAACACTGTGCTGAGGATGTTCTACAAGGGTGTGCTAGCCAGTCCAATTTTTTTGCTGTCATGTGCTGAGGCAGCAGGATAACATCAGCCAATGCAAACAGAACCAACAAGATCATGAGGAAGGCTGGCTTTGTCCTGAAGCGAGAGCTTACTTCTGTGGTGTTGTCATCAGAGAAGGGGATTGCTACACAAGCTGCATAGCATCATGAGCCCCTGTTCATGCTTGCTGAACACGTGTATTGATAAAGTACTGGCTTCTTACTCTCTAAGGGTTAATGTCACTTACAGTAATGAGTCTAGCTGCGGTCAACTCGAGTCATTTTTGAGTTATCTTCACTTTGTCTCCACCAGGGCCACTCGGCTGTTCACCGGTTACCGTGTTGCGTTGTTGTGTGTGTAGATGTGTGTAGAGGAGATCAGCGCCGGCACAAAAGAACCGATACCGTCAGCGCTTATCAATACTACGGTCTTTAATAATTTAGCTCCGGAGCTAATTAAGTACCGGGTTTCGGTACCCATCCTTAATCAAAACACAAACGAAGTGAAGCCTGTAGAAATGAAATAAAGTTTCAGCGATCAGTGTTCCTTGGCAAACAGCCCCACCCCTCAAGAATTCCGGGTAATCTGAAAAGTCCTACCCCCCTACTAGGTACTTTTTCCAGGGTAAATTTTGGGGTGAGGGAAAGTTTTTTACCTGGGTAATTTTGGTGGAAACGTGCAGAGGTTTTTCAGAATTCCGGGTAATTGATAAAAGTTCCCGCAGTGGAAAAGGAGCTATGGACAGTGACTCTCCACCACGATGCACCACAGGTGGCCTAAGGAAGTCCTTCCTTCCCATTTCTTCCTACTTTCCTCTCCTTCTCTCCCCTCTCTGTCTTTCTTTCTCTCTCCATCTCTATCATTAGTTCTCAAATCCTCACAATGGGACATAATATGCTATAATGTGACATTAAGGAAGTATCATGGTATTAACTATGCACTCTGGCACTAAAGGCCCTGACACACCAAGCCGACGGTTTGCTGTCGGCCAAAGTCGGACCATCGGTGAGCATCTGTCGGCCTAGTTTTTGCAGTGCGTCCCGCACCGTCGGCTTTTCGGCTGATTGAGCATGTTGAATCGGCAGCGGAGCTTGTCGGTAAGAGAGATCACTGTGATTGGCTGTTCAGCTTAGCGAATCAGTGCACCAGAAGAGAAACGGAATTGACGAAAGAAAGCAAACGACAAAGTCAAGAGAGTTGTTGAATTGGCAGCGGAGCCTGTCGGTGAGAGATCACTCTGATTGGCTGTTCAGGTGAGAAACATCACTCTGATTGGCTGTTCAGCTTAGCGAATCAGTGCACAAGAAGAGAAACAGAAGTGATGAAAGAAAACAAACGATAAAGTCCAGAGGGCACACACAGAAGGCTAATTTTTGATCTGCACTTCATCTGAACTTTCGTGAATATTTTCACAACGCCATGGCCATCTGGAACGAAGACACTGAAGACCAGCTGATCACAATGATTCAGGAGAGGCCAGCTCTGTACGACATCACAGAAAAACGTTAAGCCAACCGAGTGGTGAAAAGAGAACTCTGGCATGAGATTGAAAATAAGCTTGTTTTTCGGGTAAGAGTTTCTTTTTGGCCATTGAACTCTTTAGCAGGAACTGATCGTAATTGTTTGCTAGCTCATGCACGATGAATAAGTTCTTTCTTTTTGTTTGTCAGAGAAAGAGCTCAGGAAGAGGTGTGAATCTCTGCGAACCCAGTATACCCGGTACAAGAAACTTGCAGCCTTGGGGAGTGTTGGAGCACAGAAGACTGGCAGGCAGCAGTGGATATTGACCCGGCTGCAGTTTTTGGAGTCCTACACAAAAAGGAAGGAAACCTCCTCCAACCTAACTATTGTGGTAACTGAACCCTTAAAGGGTTCAGTTGCTTTAGTTAGGTTGTTGAGTAAAAAGAAAACATTGTTTCTTTCTTATGTCATTTACATTTAACATCTGCTCATCATTGGTTTTATTTCCTTGCCCCTGTAGCGAGTGAATCTGCCTTTAGTGAAACCGGGGCTAGCCGGTGCTTCCTCCTCAGGCTCCACTTCACTCAGCTGCCCAACAGATCCGCTGCTTCTTCCCACTTTAACCTAAATAACAAACCGGGGCTAGCTGGCAGGCTAGCGGAGTGTTAGCCGCAGCATGACTGGAGAGAAGCACAGCCAGTTAGCCTCTACTAGCTTCCCAGCTAGCCCCGGCTCTCCGTTTGGATTTGACCGGAGCACTGAGCCCTGGTTTTTTATTTAGGTTAAAGTGGGGAGAAGCAGCAGGCAGCTGAGTGAAGTGGAGCCTGCAGAGGAAACACCGGGACCCTCTGGATGCAAAAATGAGAGTCAAAAATAATTGTGTTAAATTATCCTGATCTCAATATTGACCAAAATAATCATGATTATGATTTTTACCATAATTGAGCAGCCCTAGTTTGTACCCCTCTTTTCACATGTATCCTTTCGTACATTAACTTAGTTTCACTCTCCCATTATCTTCCACAATTGTGAATTTATTTTTTATTTTTATAAGGAACCTTCGGCAGCTGATGCTGATTCTGAGTCACTCTCAGACTGGACCAGCACCTGAGAGAATTCTGTCTTTGGGTCTTTGTCTCAGCAAAAACACTGAGCACAGAAACCTGTGACAGACAGTTTAGTAATCTGTAATGTTGGATGTGGCAACAAACTTGTAACAGATGTAAATAATTCCTTTTAATGCTGTGCTACGCAGTTGATTGTTACATTTATAAGAATTTCATTGTCCTGCACATTTGATAATAAAACACTTTGACTTTGAGAGAGTGTACTTTCAATGACTTGCACTGACATATTAGACTTGGTGGCTCCTTTTAGGTGCAAACGCTCTAAGCCAGTCACAGAGCCATGGCTTAATGACACCACTCGCACTTTAAGACGTGTATGCAGACGCGCCGAGAGGAAGTGGAAGAAAGATCATCTACACGTTTCTTTGGACATTTTAAAAAACAGTCTATTGCAGTATCAGAAAGCTGTTAAAGCTGCCAAGAGTCTGTTTTTATCCAATCTTGTGTCAGTCAATAGTCATAAACCTCAGTTTCTTTTTAATACCTTAAATACTCTTTTAAACCCCTGTGACCACAATGGTGTTGTTCCTTCTCCTAAACTGTGTGAAGATTTTCTAAGGTTTTTTATTGGCAAGATTTCTGATATTAGGTCCTCTCTTTTGCCATCTGCATTAGATCCTGCCATCTTTCCCAATTGCCCTGCTGTTTTTGACACATTTGAACAAGTGTCTCTCTCAGCTTTAACTGATATTGTCCAGCACCTCAGGCCTTCGTACTGTCCTCTTGACAGCATCCCACCCCATCTTTTTAAGGACGTTTTCCATATCATTGGGCCCTGTGTTATGGATCTGATAAATTCATCTTTGATGTCTGGATGTGTCCCAGCTGCCTTTAAACATGCTGTGGTCCAGCCCCTCATCAAAAAACATAATCTTGACCCCACAGTTTTATCCAACTTTAGGCCTATCTCCAAGCTTCCTTTTCTTTCTAAGGTCTTGGAGAAGGTGGTTAATGAACAGCTGCAGTCTTTTATTGATCTAAATGACATTTCCGAGAAGTTCCAGTCTGGTTTTAAGTCACGTCATAGCACAGAAACGGCGCTTTTAAGAATTTTAAATGACCTTCTTTTGACAGTTGACTCTGGTAGCTCTGCAGTCCTGGTCCTTCTGGATCTGACGGCTGCCTTTGATACGGTGGATCACAACATTCTCCTGTCTCGCTTAAACACCTGTGTGGGCATTAAGGGTACTGTTCTTAAGTGGTTTCAGTCCTACCTCTCAGATAGGAGCTTCTCTGTCCAGCTGGGCCAGTATTCTTCAGCCTCTTCCCCCCTGAACTGTGGGGTGCCTCAGGGTTCTATTTTGGGCCCCCTCCTCTTTTCAATATATATGTTGCCATTGGGATCCATATTTAGAAAGCACAATGTCTCATTTCATTGCTTTGCAGATGACGTACAAATCTATCTGCCTTTAAAAACAAATGAGCAAGCCTCTGTTCAGGTCTTATTAGACTGCCTCAGTGACATCCGATCTTGGATGGAAGTCAACTTTCTCTCCATGAACAAAAATAAAACTGAGATTATTTTATTTGGCCAACAAAATCTGTTAGATGGGTATGACAGCACCATTGGCACCCTTAAGTCTCAATGCCACCCTTTTGCAAGGAACCTTGGTGTTATTTTAGACAGTGACTTTAGGTTTGATAAGCAGATAAGCTCTATTGTCAAAACGAGCTTCTTCCAGCTAAGACTATTAGCAAAAGTAAAGGCATATCTTCCCCGAGATTATTTTGAGAAAGTTATTCACACCTTTGTTACATCACGCCTAGACTACTGTAACTCTTTGTTTGTTGGTCTTAACCAGTCAGCACTGCGCCGTTTACAAGTAGTCCAAAATGCAGCTGCCCGCCTGCTGACTGGAAAGAAACGGCGTGATCACATTAGTCCTGTCCTTGCATCTTTGCACTGGCTGCCTGTTAATTTTAGGATCCAGTTCAAGGTTTTATTAATTGTTTTTAAGTGTTTAAATGGTCTGGCACCGTCTTATTTATCAGAGCTTGTACAGCCTCACAGTACTTCTAGAGCACTTAGGTCGTCAAACCAGCTGCTCCTGGCAGTACCTCGGTCCAGACTCTCTACTCGTGGGGACAGAGCCTTCTCAGTGGCGGCCCCAAAGCTGTGGAACAGCCTACCATTCCAGGTTAGAGCTGCACAGTCTGTTGAGCACTTTAAAACATTACTGAAAACACATCTTTTCTCCTTGGCGTTCAGTCCCTGCTAGGCAAGAATCCTTGGCTTTTACTCTTTTTACTTTTTTATTTCCCTTTTTTTAATCTAATTTTTAGTTTTTTAAATTGAGCCCTTACTATTTCCTTTGTTTTATTTATTATGATATTTGTGTATGATTATTTTATATTTCAATAACTGTACAGCACTTTGGTCAACTGAGGTTGTTTTTAAATGTGCTTTATAAATAAAGTTTGACTTGACTTGACTTGACTTTGTGAGAGTGTACTTTCAATAGATTGAACTCCAGATAAGAAAGTATCATGCAAAATAACTTTATTTTGTATTTTTAGACTACAGCCATAGAGATCTGAAACCACAGCCAAGTAGTTTTCTTGTCAGTCAGACACTACAATATCCATTACAGGAAACAGGATAGGCATACACATTTCCTATACTTTGCCCCACTGAAAAGGCACTGCACCGATATCAGACACGAAGTAACAGCATAGTTCATCCCTGTGCTGCTTGGCTTGTGTTATAGCATTGGTTGTGTGTGGCAGGGAAGCCTGCTGTAGGTCAGGCTTCATGAGGTACTCCTTCAAGGGAAATGCCTCATCTGCCACAATGCAATAAGGAGCCAGCTAGTCAGAAGCAGGAAGTGATGCAGGGGCAGGGATGCTGGATGTTCTCTTCTCCAGAGCATCTTGCAGTGAGCATCCACCAAACACTCCGCCATCAGAAATCCGCCCATTGCAACCAACATCTACATAAAGGAACTTGTATTTGCTGTCAACCAGTACCATTAGGACTATGGGAAATGTATGCTTATAGTTGTAAAACGTTGACCCAGTTCCTCGTGGGGGGGCGAATGTTGATGTGTTTCCCATCCAGAGCACCTAGGCAGTTTGGGAAGTTCCACTGAGCCTGGAATCCATGGTTACTTGCTGCCACTCTTCAATTGTGTCTGAGCACTGAAAAACAAGAAAATACAATGTAAAACCCATGATGGCTAGTTTCATAAGTCAGACCCCTGATAGCTTTAACAGACAGCACTATAAACCTCATATCATACATACCTTCAAGTATTTCCCCGTTAAAACCTGGTAGATTGCTGTACAGGTTTCAGGAACCAATTGCCGAATTGTTGATACTCCCACTCGGAACTGGTAAGAAAGACCCCTGAAGCTTTCCCCTGTAAATATTAACAAGCACATAACTCAGTTATCTATACTACAGACAGTGTGAATTATTTGCACAGAAAGCACAGAAAATCAGTTGTGTGTGTATTGTATGAATTAAATAAAGTCACAGTTTCAAGTACTGCTACTGAGAGGGCTTGAAATACCACCAATCCATCCATTGATGTCACACAACACTATTTGTCTAGGCTAATGTGCAGTCTTTACATACTAAAAGGAACCCCACGTTATTTACATTTCCACAGTCAAGATCATTCACACTTGTGTCTACGCCCTTTCAGTAACCGTCCTACACAGCCCGTGTCTGGCTTTAAGAATTTGAACATACAAAGAAAGCTCTGAAAACCAGTTGTGTATGTATTGTTATGGATTAAATACTTTCAGCATTTCAAGTACTGCTACTGAAAGGACTTGAATACCACCATTTCATGCATTGATGTCACACAATACTGTCTGGCTAGGATAATGTAGTGTCTTTACATACTAAAAGGATTTCCAGACCACTTATACACCTCCACAGTCAAGAGCATTCACAGCTGTCCCTACACCCATACAGAAATTATTCTACACAACTTGTGTGTAGAATAATTGTGTCAATCAATCAATCAATCAATCAATCAATCAATCAATCAATCAATTTTATTTATAAAGCCCAAGATCACAAATCACAATTTGCCTCACAGGGCTTTACAGCATACGTCATCCCTCTGTCCTTAGGACATTAATGAAAGTAATAATATTATAATCATGATTCTGGCTATTGTGGTACAATATGTTGAAAGTATATATTAATATCTGATAGTATACATATGTGACAATAATCATATGTGTATAATAACAGTAGAGGTATGACTAATGATAACAGTAGCAGCAGGAGGCATCTGGCAGGACCACGGCAGCAGCACAACCACACACATCACATTATCCACGCATCGCTGGGATATAAGTTAACCTGCGAGACAGTGGAGCACAAAGGCTCCGGAGAAGAAGCCGAGTTAGTGACATGCAGTATGGCCGAGTTAGCAAGATGCAGTAACAGGACATGAGAGAGAGAGAGAGAGAGAGACAAAGAGAAAGAGAAAGAGAGAAGGTGCCCGGTGTAATATAGGAGGTCCCCCGGCAGACTAGGCCTAAGTCAGCCTAACTAGGGGCTAGTACAAGGCAAGCCTGAGGGGTGCTCGTGCTGGTACGTACGTGCTGGTTGGCCGTCAGATGTAGTCTGTGTAGTGTGTTCAAATGCACTGACACAAGGCGACGTGAGGCGACGTGAGGCGACGTGAGGCAACGTGAGACAACGCAACAGTTGGCTTTGTCGCTGCTAGTTCCCTGTTCGCCCTGTGCCCTTGAAAAAAATATCTGCCCTAAGGCCCTAAAGCCACAGTGACCTTGATGCCCCGCCCACACTGCCCCAGGTGATTTTGCAGTTTTCTCCTCTCCCTCTTTCCTGTCAACACGGCTTTGACACCTGCATCTATTGAGAAAAAAAATGTGATGACATTCTGGAATCTTATTGAGCAACATTGAATAAGACAATGCGTACATCACCAGTGGTGGGTTTCATTTGAGCCTGGCATGAACTGCTCGGACGGGCTATAAAGACAGTTTGACACCAGTCTCTCACCGGCCAACCAGGAGACTTCAAACGCCCGGGCAGGGATCGGTACCGAGACCCGGTATTAAACAACCCAAGGGAAATTTAATCAACACCGTAATAATAGTAAGCTCCGCCATTATCGGCGTTACTTTTTAAAATTTCGGCATCATGTATCATCATTCTGCAGCGCTGGGGCCGTGGTGCAGATGAAGGGAATATAACTTCAAGATTACTCTAGTTAACGACAACTAGGCTTGTTACCGTAAGTAAGTGTGATAAAACCTCTGCCAGCCAAGCCACTTTATCAATACATGTGATCATCAGCATAGAAAGCCATATTTCAATCTGCTCTGTCCACAGTCTCTCATTCGCGCTCGCAAGTAGCGAAGCTAACAGCAAAGTGTTAAAGACAAACTAAAATGAAAGCTGTCTGTATGTAGGCTAACACTTTATTCTGAACATGTACCTGAGGCAGCCGACCTGCAGACAGTGAGTCTTCTCAGTAGAGGAGGGACAGAGAGCAGGATGAATGACTGATGCTGATTTTTGTCTTCATGCTGGGATAACGTGACTTTCTTCACTCAGTATTGTGATATTGCTGCCATGGACTGTATAAAATTATATCCTGTGTAACTGACCTATAAGGAAAGCATCAGGAGGTGAGGTGTGTGCATATGTGTGTGTGGAGGAGAGGAGAGAGGGACATGCTGGTAGAGAGATGGTGTGTGTTATTAGATACTGTTAATGTCACTTATTATGCTTCTGTGCATTGATAGCTCTTTTTTAGTCTGTTTCTGCATTATGTTGAGGAGGGCCATGCCTGTATATATATATATATATATATATATATATATATATATATATATATATATATATATATATATATATATGTATAAATATATATACGTATGCAAAAAAAAAAAGTGGATCGCTGCTAAAAATGTGGCCCATTGACATTATTAGGGGCCGGGCAGCCTAAGCTGCCAGGACCCTATTGTTATCCTGCATGTTCTTCTTCTTCTTCTTCTTCTTCTGAGGAAATCCTGCTTCCCATGCGCAAAAAATCACCAAACTTTGCACAAAGGTCCAGTCCCATGCCAGGTTGCCTCAGCTGCAAAAACAGGCCAATAGTCCTGATGGTGGCGCTACAGCAAGCCTCTAAAGTTCAAAATTTTGAAAATTCACAACAAATCAACCATGTGTGCTACTGAAGAAACTTTTGTACATTTAAACCTATTGCAAATTATGAAGTCCATCACTCTGTGTTTTTAAAAACTGTAAAACCTATCTCCTCCCACAATTTTTGCTCAATTGACACCAAACTTGCTACAGAGCATCTTCAGACTGTCCTACACAAACAATCCACACAGATTTTTGATTTATCAAAAACTGAACCTACAGTGCATCAAAATGTTTGACTGTAAACGGTATTGTAAACATATACTTGCAAATTCTTGCTAAATACATTTTCAATGTTCATTAAAAAAAAATGACGGGGCGTCGATGACTTGGTGGTGAAGCAGGCGCCCCATGTACAGGGATCTTGCCGCAGCGGCCCGGGTTCGACTCCGGCCTGTGGCCCTTTGCTGCGTGTCGGTCCTTCCCTCTCTCTCTCCCCCTTTCACGCTTGTCTGTCCTATCAACTGGAGGCCAGAATGTCCCAAAAAATATCTTTAAAAAAAAAAAGACAAAATTTTGGAGTCATGGTAGATGATGCTTGGAAAATATCAGAATTTTATCTCAAAAACTGAATTTTTTTACAGCATTTCGAAGTTCGCTCTCATGCGAACAATTGGAGTCAATGCAAAAATGGCATTTTTAAACATCAGTTTTTCACTTATGGAGCCAATAAGTCATTATTAAAAACAAACTACCAACATCTCTATGCTATCTAGATGCAATTTGTGTATTTTTGGATTTTTGTCTTAATAACTGAATTTTTGACAGCTGTTTGAAATCTGCGTTTATACACTAACAGCTGCTGTCTTGTACACAGGTTTAGTCCGGCTTAGTCAATTTGTGAAGCTACATGTGACATTTCTCTTTGCCAGTTAGCTCAGTGAGATAGATGATGGTTCTTGGTGTTGAAGACTGTGAGTTCAAGCCTCAGGTCATGCAACATTTCCATATGAGAAATCTACCCAAACTTTTCATAAAGGCCCAGTCCCATGCCAGATGTCCTCAACTGGAAACACAAGACAATAGTCCTGATGTGGCGCTACAAGCAAGCCCAATTGCACTTATGAATGAACCGCCACTGCTATTTTGTATAAATATCCCTAAACCCTTGACTTCAAATTGCAGGGCACTGCATCTTTTTCTCTGCCCTGCACTGTGAAACTATATTTGATGAGAAGTTTTTCAAAAAGTCACCACAGTGATATTTGTATCCTCATGATATGGATAATTGATACATTTACTCTAGCATGAAAACAAATTGAAATTTGTTAAATTGTTTATGTAATGCAGTTCAATAAAATGTCTTGGTCATTGTTCAATACACTATTTCTAAGCTCCAATCTTTTGTATGTCTCAAATTGTTTTAAGTATTTCTTTACAATAAATATGTGAGAGATGTTAGTCTGTTTTGTGTGTTAACGTGTCATTGTGGTTGTTTGTGCTGTTTTGAGACCAACAACAGGATACACTAGAGTTTTATTTTAAAGAGAATTTAAACTACACATAGGGCCTAACATTTCCTAATAATGAAGCTGTTATGGTGCATTTAAAATTTTACAAATAGGTCTATCTCTGCTATGAATCATTTCATCATTGATTAGCATTCCAGTTATTTTCTACATTGAATGGTTGTCTATAAAATTATGTAAAATTCATATTACCTTTCCCCAAATCCCTTTGTCTGACCAAAGGTCCAAAACCATGATAAAGCAAGATTTGAGGAGGATATCCTCAAACCTGCGAAGGTAACTCCAACACTGATGCCTGCAACAATCAATCCATCATGAAATAGTTGTGGATTAATTATGTGTTTGACTTATTAATTTATTGACTAATCATTGCAGCTGTAGAATTCCTATAATGAGCTAGAAGAAGTTTTACACATATATACCGCAGAGCTGTCTCTTGCTAATTAGCTCAGTGAGACAGAGCATAGTCTCTTATGCTTAGAATGCCACCTTTTTTTCATCTTCCTACATCTTCCTACTCTGCTTGTTGCTCAGAATTGCCTAATTTTGCCTAAAATTGCCCGGCCCGACCATTGCTGCGCAGCAGCTATAATCTGGTTTTGAAATGCGGCCCAGTTGAAATAGTAATTAAATAGCCCTGCTGTAGTTTGTTGTTAGGCCTAATATTTAAGATTGTTTGCTTATAAATACATGAACCTGGTTGTTCTATATTTAAAACACAATGGGTTTATTAGTACTATTAAATAGATCACATTTTTACTTATTATACTCATTATTATTATTATACTCATTATTATTACTTGAGCTCATTTTATTCATTCATTTCACAGATAGTTATATATCCTTAGTCCTTAAATTAAATTCATTATGGACGTGGACTTAAAATCATTGTTTAATTTTAGGGCCTTGCTGCCCTGGCTTTTGGCCTTTGTGCCCTCAAAAAATTGACAACACGAAAGGCCAAGTGGCCTTGCCTGTAAAATGATGAAATTCCAGGCCTTGTAACAACTTTGTTATATTTACATATTTTATGTATATATATTGGTTCGCACCCTATTTGCACCTTACTGTTTGCACCTTATTTTTTCATCCCAACTTTCCAGTTTATATTTGCTACATCTAGTTTGTTTTTTGCTATAAATTTGCTGTTCTGCTGTTTTTTTCAGTCCTTGTATATTGCACGCTTTGTGTCTGCACTCCTCAAACTCAACTGCTATCTTATTTCATCTTACCTTGTCTCATCTCGTCTCGTCTCGTCTCATCTCATATTTTCTTCTGACTGTGTTCACAACACATACTTCCTGCCTGTTCACTAATTCTGGTCTGTAATTGCGCCTTTTACCTCTGTCCTGGCTTTGGGATTCACCACCGCCTCCATAATTAAATTCCTTTTACCACACCCACTGTTTATATCTAGGATGCCAGTACTAAAATTCAGACATAAATACATAAATAAGGTGTGATGCATGTAGACTCTGGTTAGGCTAGTTGAATATGTACCACATTTTTCATGCAATGTTAAATGACAAAATGGCAGCATAGTTGTCAAAGTTGATCTGTAGCACATAAAAAAATAAATTTCATTTTATGATATCAAAAAAGAAAATATTGTATTTGAAGATAAATCATCATTACATTATAAGATAAGATATACTTTATTGATCCCCAGAGGGAAAATTCAAGTATCACAGCAGCACAAGACAAAAAGGCATTAAATAGAATAAGATAAAAGAGAAAAAAAATAGTAATGATCGATAAATAAAAGATAAAATGAAAATAAAATTGCTACATCAAGATGACTAAAGTGACAAAAAATGGCAGACAAAGTGTTGATTAAAATTAGGTGTCAGTTGGCAGATAAAGTGTCAAGTGTCATGTTGATCAGATGCAAAATAGTCAGTTCAGAGCTGGATGTAGCTTAAGCCAAACTGCTGTTGTTAAGTCTGATGGTGGTTGGCACAAAGGAGCGTCTGAATTGTTCAGTCAAGCACCTGGGTGGGATGATCCGCTGGCTGAATGAGCTGCCCATCAGCCACAGTTCGTTGTGCGGGGGTGAGAGGGATTGTCCAGGACTGCACAAATTTTGTCCTTCACCCTCTCTTAGCCACTGTCTCCAGACTGTCCAGATCTAGTCCCACCACAGAGTGGGCTATCCTGTCAAGCTTGTTTAGCCTGTTGATCTCATCAATCTTAATTCCAGCGCACTACAGCAAAGAAGAGTGCACTGGCAACCATAGACCTTTAATATTTTATTTTATGTTAATGTCTACTTTAATATTTTATTTTATTTTATTTTATTTTATTTTATTTTAATGTCTACTTTAATATTTATTTTATTTATTTCATTGGCTATTTTAGTATCTTATTTATATCTTCATCTTTATCTCTTGTTTCCTTTCATACTGTATTTCTATTTCTACTTTGCACGGAGCATTGGAACAAAAACAATTTCCCCCCGGGGATTAATAAAGTATTCTGAATCTGAATCTGAATAGACTGGTAGAGTGGTTGAGGAGCCCACTACAGACACCAAACGATCTGAGTCTCCTCAGGAAGAACATCCTGCTCTGTCCTTTCCTATAGAGAGCATCTGTGTTATGAGTCCAGTCCAGTTTATTATTGACGTGGACCCCAAGGTACTTGTACAAGTCCACCATCTCCACCTCCTCGCCCTGGACGGTGACTGGGGCAGTTTGCCTCCGGTTCCTCCGGTAGTGCACCACCACCTCCTTAGTCTTGCTGATGTTGAGTTGAAGGCGGTTTTGGTTGCTCCCCGCGACAAAGCCCTCAACCAGTCCTCTGTACTCCTCCTTGTAATCATTGCTGATGCGTCCGACTATAGAGGAGTCGTCAGAAAACTTTTGAAGGTGGCAGGAACCAGAATTGAACCAGAAATCAGAGGTGTAGAGGGTGAAGAAGAATGGTGCCAGCACAGTTCCTTGGGGCACGTCGGTGTTACTTGACACCACCTCAGATACGCAGCCATCCACCCTGATGTACTGCGGCCGGCCCGTGAGGTAATCCAAAATCCAGGCTGTGATGTCCAGGTGAAGTTGCATATCCAGCAGCTTGTCTCTCAGGAGGCTGGGTTGAATGCTGTTGAAGGCACTGGAGAAGTCAAAGATCATGACTCTTGCAGTGCTTCCAGCACTCTCCAAGTGAGACAGGGTCTTGTGAGTGAGGAAAATGATGGCATCCTCCACACCAATGTGCTGCTGGTAAGCTGGTAAGGGGGTCCAGGAAGGCAGAGAGCAGTGGCCTCAGGTGCTGGAGAACAAGCCTCTCAAATGTCTTCATGACATGTGACATTAGCACCACCGGCCTGTAGTCATTGAGAGTGCTGGGACGTCCTTTCTTAGGTACTGGGATGATGCAGGAGGTCTTCCATAGATCAGGCACCTTCTTCAACCTCAAGGAGAGGTTAAAGAGGTGCTGAAAGACTCCAGCAAGCTGGCCAGCACACACCCTGAGGACCCTGGGGCTGATGGGAGAGGGAAACAGGTCGCTGCTGGGGAGGGGAGCAGAGTCTACAGCAGAGGTGTGAATGGGTACAGTGATGGTGGATGGGGACTTAGGGGCCATTTATACAACAACGATTTCAGTAAAAATGGAAAAGTCTGTCCTTTGCGTTTTAAAAAACTTCTGCGTTTATATGACAACGTTATTGAAACGATCCCCGTTCACACGGAGCCACACAATCTACTGGAAACGCTGTAGTATGCATGCCAGGCCAATGGGTGGCAGTGTAAATTTGCAAAGCAACACCACAGCATGACGCCATGCACCTGTGCTGAAGTGCCTTCCTCTCCAACGCTGTGATTACAAACCAAAACAAACAAGATACAATGGCGAAAGCATGCACAGATAACTCTGTCTGGATGGACGACGAGGTGGAGTTGCTACAGTAACAGATCTACACTTCACTTCAAATAAATAGGGTGAGCAGCACAAACAGAGCTCGGCATTGTTGTTGTGACGGTCGGCATGCCTAGTGACTGGAACGCAACCGTAATGCGCATGTGCGAAAAGTCCGTTTTCAGAGGAACTGCATATTGCACGCTGACAACGGAGATGTTGCCGTTTCCAAAACGTGGCACTCTGGAACCCGTTTTCAAATCCTTGCATTTTCAGGCACCCAAAACGCAGCTGTTGTGTAAACGATCGGCCAAAACGCAACTAGAGTTCACCGTTTTCAGTTGAAATTGTTGTCGTATAAACGGGGCCCCAGATCCACAGACAGAGCTCACTGGGGGTGTTGTTGTCTCAAACCTATTGAAGAATAAGTTTAGCTCTGTTGCAAATTCTGGGCCACCTTTGACTCCAGGTGTGGTTTTTCCACAGCCTGTCATCGTCCTCATCTCATTCCACACCTCTTTTGTGTTGTTCTGTCCCATCTTGGCCTCAGTCTTCTCCTTGTAGCTGTTTTTGGCCTCCCTCAGTCTCCTCTTCAGCTCCTTCTGAACAGCCCTGAGTTCCTTGTGATCCTTGGACATGAACGCCCTCTTCTTCCTGTTAAGAAGGCCTTTAATGTCTTTATTGATCCATGGCTTGTTGTTTGAAAAACAGCAAACCTTTTTTGTTGGGACAATGTTGTCCTCACAGAATTGTATGTAGTCTGTAATGCAACAAGAGAGACCCTCCATGTCATCGCCTAAGTCTTCTATAAAAAGTCCCCAGTCTGTGACATTAAAACACTCCTGCAGTGCCTCCTCTGCTCTGTGTCATCAGACCAGACCTTTACAGTCCCTGTGCTGGCCGCCATTCGCCTGTAGATGGTGTCAAGGAATATCAGGTTGTGGTCTGAGTCACCCAGTGGGGGTAGAGAAGAAGAATTATATCCTTTCTTCACGTTGGCATACACAAGGCTATTCAAGAGAAGGCTGAGACACGGGGGGATTGCACATGCGCAGTGTAACTTGAGCTGCGATGCTGGAAGGTGACAGCAGGGCCGCTAGATAAAAAGCGCAGGATCCGCTCAGGCGATCAAGGAGTGCGCTTGGTGCGGTCTGCTTGGACTTTTGGACGGTGGCTGCCTGAAGTTGTCGGAATTGCATCTCTGTCATTCACACCCACAACGCAGGCCACCAGTGACAGTCCAATAATAAACTGTGAAAATGACATGCATGCACATATCCCAGAACCAACAAAATGGAGCCAGATCAAATACCTCTTGTTTTGCTGTGTGATGTTTCCAGCACAAAGCTCTTCCTCAGACTTTTAGTTCATTTGTTATTTGTGTGGTGACTGTGTGTGAAAACGCAAAATAAATCATTTTTGTCCTGCAATTGTTCCTGTGTTTTGTGGTGTGTGACATCAAGACAATAATGAAACTGAGAATATTTATTTTTTTCAATATCATTTTAATTTGTTTTTCTTCCTTAATAAAGTAGCTAACCTTAACTAATGCCTCTGGTAAAGAACTAGGGCTGTTGTCATTGGTTTTGATTCTGAGAATCATCCTTCAGTGTAACACTAGATATTATCACAATATATTTTGCTGTTAAGCCAGAGCACAGATTATCAGTTTTGCCATAATAGTTAAATTCTATTGCAAAAACAAACATTTTCAAATCATTCATAAATTCCCAAATGTAACCAAAAACACAAATTGACCATGAAACAAACATCCCCCTTATTCCGCGGTCTCACGCCATCTACTGAGTCTTTGAGGAAGTGCAGACCAGATTTTACTGCGCATGTGCAATCCCCCCATGTTTGACCCTGTGGCTCAGCCTTCTCTTGAATAGCCTTGGGCATACAGAGGATGCAGGATTTTATCAAAGAGTATGGATACCAAGAGGCGAAACTCCGTTGAATTTTTGACAACAGCCACTAGGGTCGCTCAGTGCCGTAGAATATAACATCTATTCAAGGGCTCTGGGGGCGCTGTGGTAGCGCTGCCGCCATTTTGGACTGTTGAGCTTGGACTGTTGCGCCCAGACAACATTCAAGATGTCAAGGAGAGAGGATGAAAAAAGTAAAAGAAAACAGTGTAGTGCAATTAATTGCAATAACTATCAGTGGAACACCCCGCACCTGGCCTTCCACCGCTTCCCGAAGGATCCCGACAGGTAAGAACTCCTGAGGTGTACGTTTTAAAGTGTTTTAATATCAATTTAATATGCCAGTTTTGGAAGGAAGATAACACTTGCAAAACTGCACTCGTCAATGCACTGAAACGGGAGTTATAGTAATCACATTAATTTTATTCACATGGATGAGCTTTTATTTGTTATAATGCATTTAATAAAATGTTAGAAGAGAAAGCAACGGATGAAAAAGAGTTTAGGCTATCATTAGACTACAATATATATATTATTATTTTATTATTACTGGTCCCTATGAAAGAACAATCAGCACTTTACATACTGTACATAGTACTATATATATATATATATATATATATATATATATATATATATATATATATATAATTATTATTATTAGGCCTATTTGTTCTGAATGTGCATATTCGTGATATGTTGTTCTTTCTTCCTAGAGTGGAATGTTATATATAATATATATACAGTACAGGCCAAAAGTTTGGACACACCTTCTCATTCAATGCGTTTTCTTTATTTTCATGACTATTTACTACTATTTACACTTAATTAGTTAATCACTTACTTAGTTCCAACATTTTGTTTTGTTGAAGGAAATGATCCCTGTTAAAGATAATGGGCCTAATTGACAGCTTTGCTGCTGGAAATGTGGAAAGTAGCCTGTCATGTCTACACTTCATGGTGTTTGAGGGATTTTCCTTTTTGTTTTTTAAAGAGAGAGACTAGGTATATTTTTGCGCAGCTGTTAATTTCTAACACAGCTCAATATCAGGATGATTTTATTCAGAATATCAATTTGGTGTTGATATGATTTAATTGTGGCGTCAGCTTTAAGCTTTTTTGTAGCATATATAACGTTATGACAAAGAAGACCAGTTTATCAGACGCAATGATGTTAGACGATAATTGTAATACACGCAATTCATCTGCGCAGCATTGATTTCATGGGATTCAAGGGTGTGATCAGTGTCAGATGTACAGGTACAGGTACTGTAGCTACTTGAACCAGTGATGAGTAATTTTAACCTACACATCATTTTATTTGCTACCTTGTTTTGTCTTGATTTTTCCCTCTCTCCTCCTCTATTTCTTCTTTCCTTACCTGTTTTTTTTTCTTCTCTATTATGTGATTTCATTGATGTTTTGACAGGGAATTTCTTTGATAAGCTTTTAGTGGCTTCTAACCTCTCCGGCACTTTTATTTTTTTAATCTTGTAAATTTCATACTGTCTGTTTTTAACATTATGTGCAAATAAACTAATCTAAACTAAAACTAAACATTATTCATCCCGTTATGCGATGCCACGCATGTTTCCTCCTCCTGCAGCTGCCACGGTGTTGGCCTTTTCTGTAATGTTGCTTTTCTCCTCCTCATATTTTAGTAGAATTAATCTCTGATCCTCACGAGAAATACTTTTTTTCCTCACATACGGCGCTCTGTGAGGACGCTCAGTGACGCTCAGTGACTCTGCGCTTCTCTCATGATTGTGATTGGTCCACTGCATGCGCGTTCACAGCTCTTGATAAACCAACCCTGGGTTGAGTTACGAGTTGATATCCAGCGTCGTGATACCAATTATCCTGATTGCCATTGTTAGGGTTAGTCAACCCAGGATGGGTCTGTGTAACCCAGGAAAGGTTGATCTCGCTTCGTGATACAGGCCCCAGGGCTGTTTTTTAGTCCCAGTCCGCCCCTGGCGATGAGGCATCCTTTGGTGTCCTTGATCCTTGGTGTGGATGGAGCTTCAGCTGTGACGTTTTCGTCTGTGCTCTGTTTATAGTAATCACAATATCAGTGTAACATTTTTTTAAGATATTTTTTGGGGCATTTTTAAGCCTTTAATCGATAGGACAGACTAGTAGGGGGAGGGAGAGAGGGAGTGACATGCAGCAAAGGGCCACAGGCCGGAGTCGAACCTGGGCTGCTGCAGCAACAGCCTTGTACATGGGGTGCCTGCTCTACCACTAAGCCACTGATCCCCCAACATCAGTGTAACATTTTAATAACAATTTTCACGCCATGAACATGGTCAAACAAGCAGGCATACATAAACATATATAGTGTGTATAAATCTATTTCCTGAGGAACTGTTAACAAAACAAACAGTAATTGTTTGTCATACCAGTTGAGTCTTGGCTGTTGTTGCCTTATCCTCTTTCTTTTTTAATTCCCCTTTCCATGATGTCTAACAGTGGTTCGGATATGATCTCCTTGCAGGCCCTCTTCATCTCATTTACTGTTTGGTCATCATTGTTGTGGAGTTGTTTTTTTCTGCTTCACATACTGTTTGATAGTTGCAACTATTCTACACATACATCCATACACATACACATACACACATACATCTGCACAAGTTGAAAGTGGAAAGTTAAAAATACCAGAACTAACAGCTGGAATGGCAACAGAACTGTTTGATGTGGTGATCTTTTCTTCTCCAATATTCTAATGTTAAAAAAGAGAATGTGTTAGTCACGACTAACAAGAACATCAGTTTTAACAATGGTTGGGCAACGTATTATATTGATGATGACTACACAGAAGGACACTACATTGAAATGATTCAAACTTTAAGTCCTGATTATTTTTAAAGAAAAAAAAGCTGTTGAATCTTAAACATGCATTCAAAATTGAGAGTTAACATTCCAGCAAATTCCAAAAAAGATTATTATTTTTTTTCCTCAACTGTTGAGACAAATAGTAAAAGCTTATTGTCTATTTCTAGGAAATAATGCTTGAGAATGGTAAGACTACTTTGTTTATAAAATACAATAACATAATTTACATGTCACTACTTGGATTATAAATAATTGACTGATTGTGTCTTTACTTCCAACAGTGTTACGTCCTTTTTTTCGCCATTTCTTCGCCATGTCTGACTGGCATACCCCCACTACAAAAACCTGTCGTTTGAATCTGGTCACCACCTACTTTACTGTCTTCATAATTTCACCATTCTGTGTAATCATACAATGTGATTACTATTTATTAATTAAATGTAATTGAATGCTGACCTCTGGTTGTTCTGCTTGCAAATCTGGGGGTGGTTTAGGAGGCGTTTCTTGTATTTTCTGTTATGTAAGGTTGTAAGGTTTAAACACAGTGCCTAACTGCAAAAATTAAAAGGTAAAAATTATACTATTATGTCAGACCAAAAATTCCTCAATACTTGTAAATCATGTTGGATATATATATTAGAAAAAATATTCAAACAGGTGTTTCAACAAACCCAAACTTTTAAAAAGTCATCAATAATGATGTCTTTAACGAAATAACTCACTTTTCAGTTTTTGAAATGGCAGGCCCGAGGTGAAAGGTGAAACATAGACCCTGCTTTTCACTTCTCTTTTTCCATGTTTCCTCTTCCACTCGAAAGCTCTTGACAAGATATCATATGTCGAACACACATACTGTACACAATGACACATTTACACAGTCACATTGTGTTTACCATTCTCTTTTGGTAAAGTGTCAAACAGTTTTTGTAATGTTTGGGCTATAATTTAATTGAATTTATAAACATCCAAGCAATCCATACTTTCTTTCTGGATCTCTTTTTGTCATCATATTCCAGAAGCAGGGCATCGTGCATTTTCTGGTATATCTGAACAAAGTCATCCAGTCTCGTCAGCCTCCTTCTCTGGAACAGGACTCTCTTCAGATCCCATTGACTCCTCTCCATGATGCCCTGTGTTCAGTTATCTTGTGTGAAGTTTTGAAAAAATGAATTACATTTCTTATCTGTTGACATTTTCAATAAAATTTTGAATTTTAAATATACTGTAGCACAGATACGCACTTCAACTTTTTTATGCAGTATTTACCAGTGTAGAACTTTGAGAGTCGCTTGTATGCTGGGCCTTTCCTGTGCCGGCCGAATCCCCTCAAGACCATTACAACATCGTGAAATTAGAGGACAGTGATAGTATGTTAAAGTATATAAGTAATTAATATTCAGCTGTCTCATATCACTTGAACACATTAAAAACACTTATAAAACATACCCCGCATCAATGCAGACCACAGAGTTGCATGTGACAGGAAGTCTTTTGCTATGCCGGAGGTAAATGTTGGAGCATGGTAGATGTTTGGTTCACCCTCTACATCAAGGGGCGCACTGCCAAAAATGTCCTGAAAAATGGATTTTTAGTGCTGTGCTTCCCAGGTCAATCTGAAAAACAATATTCACCATTTTAGACAATTGTAATATAAATGTTTATGTCATAACACAGTACTTTAGAAAATTTCACATGCTATTTTATATAAATGTTAAATAACGTATGTTTTTCAAAATACATTACATGACAACTTCTGTATTCATCTTCATATTTCACAAATACACAAGCACCTGTTCCTCAAGATTAATTTTTAACAGTTATCTGATTCAATCAATCAACAACGGTACCGTAAACAAATCTTTTATATTGCATTGTATTCCCATGTATGTTGCTAATGCCAGTCAGCGGGCTTACAGCAGCATGGCATCTGTCCCTCTCTAGCAACATACATGGGAATACATCGCAATATAATAGATTTGTGCTGCTGTTGCGCTCTTCTGCTCTGTCTTGTCTTGTCTTGTCTTGACATTGGCTATATAAATCATTACATATGGGAAACATTTCAATTAACTTACCTCCCGGTAGCTCAAAAAGCATCTCCTGACTGTCGAGCTGTCGAGTTTCCAGTGGGAGAGAGGGAATCATGGGTGCAGCCCGCTCTGGAGCCATGTCAAACCCACCAATACAAACTCTTTTCTCATCCATCAGCGTAGGCCCCACCAATTAAGTGCAGTTGAACTTCCAAGCAAAACTTGGATAAGCATAACTTGCAAGCAAAGAGTACTGATCTGCAAGCAAAACTTTTTAACTCGCAAGCAAAGAGGACTGATCTGCAAGCATAACTTTTTATCTTGCAAGCAAAGAGGACTGATTTGCAAGTAAAACTTTTTAACTTGCAAACAAAGAGTACTGATTTATAAGCAAAGTTACTTACAAACTTGATTTTTGATTGCAGTTCAAGAAATATGCTCTCAAAACAGTTTTATATGATTGCAACAAAAAGACAAAAAACACCTCCATAAATTGGAGCTCATCCAGGATTTTATGTCTTTAAGGCATTTTTGATGTTTAGTTAATTGATCCACTTCTGGCTTTATCAATAAATACAATTGTGTATCATCTGCATAACAATGGAAATTTGTGATTTCTATTGATGTTACCTAAGGGAAGCATATATAAAGTGAATAGAATTGGTTCTGAGCACAGAACCTTGTGGAACTCCAAAACAAGCTTTAGTATGTAAAGATGATTCATCGTGAACTTTAACAAACTGAGACTGATCGGATAAATAAGATATAAACCAGCTTAGTGCAGAACCTTTTATGCTAATTAAATGTTCCAGTCTCTGTAGCAGAATTTGACGGTCAGTTGTGTCAAATGCTGCACTAAGATCTAATAAAAAAAAGAACAAAGATGAGTCCTTTGTCTGAAGCAATCAGAAGATCATTTGTAATTTTAAGTAGTATTGTCTCAGTGCTATGGTTCACTCTAAATGCTGACTGAAATTCCTCAAATAAATTATTATCACAGAGAAAGTCACAGCTGGTCTGCGACTACTTTCTAAAGGATCTTTGAAAGAAAGGGAAGATTAGAAATTGGTCTATAGTTGGCTAACACCTCTGGATCCAAGGTAGGCTTTTTTAGAAGAGGTTTAATTACAGCTACCTTAAAAGACTCATATGTGTGTTGACTAAAGGTAAGACTTTCTTAAGTAGCCTAGTTGGGATGGGGTCTAAGAGACACGATGATTTAGATGAAGAAATCATTGAGGTCAATTGTTGAAGAGAAATCGGGGAGAAGCTATCTAAATATATATTAGGTCTTACAGCTGTGTTTGAGGGCAGATTGGTTCCGTTTGAGGGCAGGAGGTCATGAATTTTGCCTCTAATAGTTAGAATATTGCCATTAAAAAAGTTCATAAAATCATTACTGCTAAGGGCTAAAGGAATACAAGGCTTAATAGAGCTGTGACTCTGAGACAGCCTGGCCACAGTGCTGAAAACAAACCTGGGGTTGTTCTTATTTTCTTCTATTAATGCTGAGTAATAGTGTGCTCTGGCATTGCAGAGGGCCCTCTTATACGTTTTGAGACTGTCTTCCCAGACTAAACGAGATTCTTCCAGTTTGGTTAATCGCCAATTCCTTTCAAATGTTCGCGATATTTGTTTTAATTTTCGGGTTTGAGTGTTGTGCTCAAAAAAGGAGCGACCTTTCTTCGCTTTGTTGACTTCTTTGTAAGAGGTGCTACAGAGTTGAGTGTTGTTTGCAACAAGCCTGCAGCGCTATCGACAAGATGATAAATTCGGGAGAGTTTAAAGTCAGTATGGGAAACCTCTGTTACAGAGGGACATGGTATTAAATTTAACGTCAGTGGAATCATTTCCTTAAATTTTGCGACAGCACAATTTGATAAACACCTAGTTTAGTAACTGTTGCTGAGTGGCGTGTAATTGAGCAGAAAGAAATCAAAAGTTATTAAATAATGATCTGATAGAGAGGGATTCTGTGGAAAGACTATTAGGTTATCAATTTCAATTCCATGCGTCAGAACTAGATCGAGGGTGTGGTTAAAACAGTGAGTGTGTTTATGTACACCCTGACTGAAGCCAATGAAGTCTAATAATATGATAAACGCAGTAGCGAGGGAGTCATTATCAACGTCAACATGAATGTTAAAATCACCTACAATAATAACTTTATTTGATTTAAGAACTAAACTGGATAAAAAATCTGAGAATTCAGATACAAATTCAGAATTCGGGCCAGGAGCACGGTACACTATTAAAAGTGGCTGTTTTCCAGGTCGGATGTAAAAGACTAAGGACAAGGCTTTCAAAGGACTTATAATCTAGTTTAGGTTTAGGGCTGATTAATAGACTTGAGTTAAAAATGGCTGCAACTCCCCCTCCACGGCCGCTGCCTCGAGGAATGTGGGTAGTATTATGACTGGGAGGAGTGGATTCATTTAGACTGACATATTCATCTTGACACAACCAGGTTTCAGTGAGGCTGAGTAAATCAATATGATGAGGCTATCTGATAGTAATTCATTAACTAACACTGCTTTAGATGATAGAGACCTGATGTTTAACAGTCCACATTTAATTCTCGTTTTGTCTTTCTGTCACAAAAGAGATTTTAATTCTTATTAGGTTTTTATGCACAACTCCTCTTTGTTTGACTTTAGATTTTAATAATTTAGGAGGTCGAGGGACAGACAGTTTGTATAACTCTGTGGGTGGGTAACTGCACTAGAAGCTCAGAGAAGTGTTTAAGACTGCGACTCTGATTCTTGGTCTCTCTGAGTTGTCACAGTTTAGAATTACTAATAAACTTGGCCAGGTTTCTAGATATGGGAGCAGCTCCATCTAAAGTGGGATGAATGTCATCTCTCCTAGTCAGACCAGGTTTTCTCCAGAAAGTTTGCCAATTATTATCTATGAAGCCTGGACAGCCAGCAATTGAATGATGACATGCGGCTAAACTGATGAGATCATCAGTGGTCCGATTTGGGAGGAGTCCAGAGAAAACTACGGAGTCCGACATAGTTTTAGCATATTCACACACTGAGGCAACATTAATTTTTGTGACCTACAAATGGCGTAACCGGGTGTCATTACCGCCGACATGATTAACAATCATGCAGCACATGGTTGCAAGCCGGAGTCGAACCTGCGGCCGCTGCAGCGAGGCTTCGCCTCTGTACATGGGGCGTCGGCACTATCCACTTCACTACCGATGCCCCACAGCTGCACATTTTGACATTGTGGTGTATATTTAGTGTATATGTGCGTTAAACTGTCATCTTCACTGCAGAGGACCCGAGTATTAGATGTGTGGTCAGAGGCTTGATAAGTTGTAAATATTTGCAAAATGCTGCAGCTAGCGTTAGCTTGGTAGATAGCCAGTGAATAGAGTGAATAGAGCCAGCATCAGCCAGTACGGTGTAACAGTCGAATATATGAAATGTGCCTTTAACATGATGTATACTGTGTCGCTTAACAGCAACGTCATCAAGCAGCGTTTTGTTATGATTTGAGTCTGTTGAGAGCGCACCCAAACGCTGGTCGGATCTACACCTATGTGCTCCCGCTTTTTCTTTATGTCTCTCGACACAACAGTAATGGTTGTAAGTACGTGTGGCGGCTATTGTGTTCATGTGTGGAATTGTAGTAGCCGTACAACCGGGCTTGGTAAGGTTGGAGTGTTTTAAGTGGACGTAAAAATAAACGACGAGCATTTGTGAAATCCCACACGTGTGTGAAAGTAAGTTTCTGCCTGTCCTCTAACTCCAAAGAGCTACACGGACCCAAAATCATTACAACGGACACGGCATATCGGCAGTATATTTGAAGTTTTGTGTTTCTGTTTTAATCTGATGTCTATAACGTTATATATTCTGGTCTTACTAGGGACAGACGAGGACACGAGGTCCCTGGTTTTGTGGAGGAATGCCAATGCCTCCCTGTTCACGGGGAGGCGTAACACGGCTGTGAATGGATACGAGTAAGTGAATGCATAAGCTATAATATTTAGCTGTTGTTATACACTGTATGAAACCCGTCCTACATTGTGAAATTGTGTTTCAGAGTGTTTATTGCAGAAAAAGGCCTGGAAGGGAAGGTGACCCCAGCCTACTTAAAAAAAAAGTGGGAAAATCTTAAACAAAAATAAAAGGTTGGTTGGCTGTCTTTTTTTTCTTTCATATTTAATTTAATTCAATTCAGTTTTATTTATATAGGGCCAAATCACAACAAAACTCATCTCAGGGCACTTTTCATAAAGAGCAGGTCTAGACCGTACTCTTTACTTTTCAGAGACCCAGCAATTCACCCATGAGCAAGCACTCTAACATTTACGCTATATAATTACTTTACTTTTTGCTAGTGCAAGTAGTTAATAACCTCAGCAAATGTAACATCGGTGTTTCCCTATATGCATTCAACAGCAGTGGTGGACCACCATTACCTTTGAAATTTTAGTTTAAAATAAAAAAGTTTTTAGTTTTAGTTTTAAAGTTTATTATTCATGATGTTTGATGCACTCTCAGTATACAGTGCTCATAACACAAATTGTGTTTTTCTGTTTTTTGCTGTCCTTCCTCCACAGGACCTGAAGTGTCCCAAAACTGGGGTCAGCACAGAGGGGGGTGAGACCACTGCCGCATCCTGGAAGTGGTACACTTTAATGGATGAGGCAATTGGGGACAGGCCATCGATAACACTGCCTGTCCTCATTGCCTCATTCTCCCAGGATGCGGTGGTTGTCGAACCCCCCTCTGTGCTGACCCCAGAGCGGGACACCTCCACAACATCCAACCCAAAAAGGCGGCGGGTGGATGTTGTGGAGGCATTGAGGGAGCCTCAGGAGAAGGAGGACAGCTACAAGGTGGAGATGAGAGAGATGGAGGCGAAGAAACAGAAGAGAGAGGAGGCCAGAGCCAGAGAGGCAGCGGACAGGGAGGAAAGGAGAAGGCATGAAGATCTAGAGAGGGTGGAGAGGAGACACAGACAGGCTATGGAGAGGGAGGAGCGTTTTTTAGGGAGATGAGGGAGAGGGAAGAGACAGACGACTGCTAGGAAGGAGCGCTTCCTAGCAATACTTAAGCATATTTTAAAGAATAATTTATTTTTATCTGTAAGTAGTTAACTTTAAAAAAAGTTCTGCTCTGTCTGTTGTGTCTGTTGTATATTTTCATAGCAGATTTCAACAAGGCAATTCTAAGTGCTTGACATTAAACATTGAAAGCATGAAGACAAAGTGCAAAAGATTCAAGATTAAGACGTTTATCATCACAGTAGAAACACATTACAAAAGGACATTTAAATACAATAATAAGAGTAATATACATAAATTAGGGGTGTCTAAAATGAAAATGTAACTTTAACTTTATAGACCAAACCTGAAGGTACAAAGTTCTGTGCTATATACACTGAAGTGTTTACATAAGATTAGTTTTGGTCTATATACATTGAATTATTTACATGAGACTAGTTTTGGTCTATATACATTGAATATATAAAATGCAAATACAAATAAAAATGTCCAAATACAGGGCCAGCACTGGCACTGTATTGTTCAGCTGGCAATACTGCCAGGGATTTGGATGCTGGAGGAAGAGAAACACGTTGGTATTAAATATGTCTGTATGTCATAACTGTACAATCAGTGAATTCAATAAACTTGTATTAAATGTATTTTAAAGTCTTGTTGCCTTTTGTATTTCACTTTGCAAGACTGTAGAATGGTAATAATTAGGGCTGTGGTCTCCTGGTCGACTAGTCGATTATTTGGTCGATATGCTCTCGTCCAACCAAATTCTCATTAGTCGAATAATCGTTGTGTTACTTTCATAAGGAGAAAAGTGCTACATCAATAGCTTTCCAGGATTAATCCATTATTTCCTGCAGCGGGGAGGACAGGCTAAGTTACCTGTAAAATGGGGGTGTTTTCAAAACACCCCCGTTGTTGACAGAAAGTTGAACTCACCCACCCTACACTCAGCGTCGCGGTGACGCAGACCTCCTGTCTGTTTCTGTAAAGGTGCGGACACACCAAACCGACATCAAAGAACTAGTGGCGATGAAAGCCAACTGTTGCGTCATCTACGTCGCCTCACGTTGCCCTGTGTCAGTTGCATTTGAACACACTGCACGGACTACATCCGACGGCCAAGTAGCACGTACGTTCTGCGTCTGCGTGAGAGGAAATAACACAAAAAGGGAAACCGGAAGCCCGAGGAATGCATGAGATAAACAAAGTAGCGGAGACCTGTCAGCCGAGGGGCTTCCGTTATGTGCAGCCGAGCACCGCAGCACCTCCATGGACTATTACAACCCGGTGTTTCCTCCGCAGGCTCTACTTCACTCAGCTTCACTCAGCTGCCCGACAAACCTGCTGCTTCTTCCCACCTTAACCTGAGTAACAAAACAGGGCTCGGTGCTCCAGTTGGATCCAAATGGAGAGCCGGGGCTAGCTTAGAGATTAGCGAAGGCTAACTGGCTGTGCTTCCCTCCGGTCATGCTGCAGCTAACGCTTTGGTCGATGGCCGACCGTCGGCTTGGTGTGTCAGGGCTTTAAGCTGAAACGATTTCCCTCAGTGGAAACAAAGCTTGTATTTTCTTGTATTTCACAGATAAGAAACAATAAATTGTGAAGACAGCAAAGCCTCCACTAAAATAGCATTTTAAGTCTTGTGTGTGATCTATCCTTCAGGGATTTATCCACCTTATTTTTCACGGAAACACGGAGACAAAACAGAACGCAGCCAGCTTCCATTTTTTTGTGCGACACTTCTGGTCCAGCACTCTTACCACTGTGTAAATGGGAATCGCCTTGTTGTTTACCTTGCTGAGCTTAGCTATATATATGTATATATCACATTTTTCACGTCACTATATCACCGTTTAGACTAATCTGATATTTGTAAAGTCTATAAACACAATGACTGAA
Organism: Epinephelus fuscoguttatus; assembly: GCF_011397635.1. Lineage (NCBI taxonomy): Eukaryota > Metazoa > Chordata > Actinopteri > Perciformes > Serranidae > Epinephelus > Epinephelus fuscoguttatus. Next base: position 186,693 of record NC_064769.1, on the reverse strand, counting down.
CAAACATTAGTATTTTCTCTGTGTGTAATTAATGACATGGTTATCGTAGATTAGCTGGGCTAACTGTTAGCTGTTAGCCGTTAGCCGTGTCTGTAATAACTCACTAAACTCACAAAGTGGCCTGTGAAAAAAATATTTTCTCCAGCAGATGTCTTAGTTACAACATGATTGAGCTAACTGGAGTAGTTTCATGTCATATCCGACAATGGGAGGCTTTTAACGGACGACGATCCTGATGTTAGCTTTGCCGCTAGTGTTAACGTTAGCTGTCCCTGTCAGCTGCAGCCACTGATGCTTTCTAGACATCGTGATTTCCCAAAACTGAATAAATACCACACGTAGCAACACAAAACTGCTTTGCTAGCTCAATCATGTTGTAACGGCTGCATGGTTGATGCGTACATGCTGATTCAGGTGCTATCAGAACCTATCCGCGCATCACTATGGCTCAGTCGATCAACTCAGTCAATTAAAACAACCCGTCCTGTTTAGGAGTGTATGTCGCTGACAGAAAGAAAGAAAGAAAAGGGAAAAAAAGATAGAAAAGCAGCGTACACCTCACATATTTATTTCTCACAGTTGTGCACACGTTTGGCTGGCATGCAGAAGCACCGTCTGTGTGTCGAGGGTGCGAGCCGCAGCTTCAGCTGGTCAGGTAGAGAGGCTTAGCCCGGTGTGTTTTTTCGCTGATTCAGTTCTGCAGGTTCTCTGCTGGTACACTGGAGACAGGGATCAAGCAGTTTGTCTCACTCGGGATAGATTGTGTTTTTTTGGTTCATAGTTTATGATTGACATGCGATTTATTCGCGTTTAGAGGGAATAAATTTCCGTTATAACGGAAACGTGGGCACAGTTATCTATACAAAATACACAGACTAACTAACTAACTGATTGACTAACATAAACAACTGAAAATTGGAAAAAAAATTAGCTTGCACCGTTTGCTCCAGTAAGGGAAAGCATGAGGGAAAGCGGCTGACCGGAAGTCATGCACAAAAAAACGGAAGTTGATCACTATTTACTTCCATGTTTGAAAATAAGGTGGATACTATGGGATTTATCCTGCCTTCATTTGAACAGAGGAAATCTCCGCTCGTCGCTAGGCTAATTTATACAATGTAAAATGACATAGACTTGTGCTAATAACGTTAGCATGTTGTGTTGTTGGGGGAAATATGTCCAGGTAAAGACAAGTGTTTGTCAATTCAGCGATTTATAGTGAAGCTGATTTGCATACCTGTGTTTGAAATGAACACTATTAAGTTATGTTTAATGTGTGTTTTGAATCAACTAAACTTTACAGCACTTAACAGAGTCCTCTACCGTTGACTAGCGTGTTACTGCAGAGTGACAGACACACCACCGCAGAAGTAAAAATAATGTGCAGATTTTTTTTTACACGACTAATCGATTAGTTGAAGATTATGTATGGCTTTAGTCGACCAAGATTTTCTTTGGTTGACTACAGCCCTAGTAATAATAATTCATGGTACTTACTGTGCATTTACATGAACTTGGTCACTTTACACTAAATACTACATATATCTACAAAATAGGCTACTAATAAATATCAAATAAGGCATAAATGTGGATGTACTTTAAAGCCTGTACAATGTTGTGTTGTATGTAATGAGAAGTCTAGCTGAACTGAGCCAAGATAGCCTAATATTGCTGTTGAATAACTTCAGACTATACCAAATACATACAGTATCTCACATAAGTGAGTACACCCCTCCCATTTTTGCAAATATTTCATTTTATCTTTTCATGGGACAACACTATAGAAATGACACTTTGATACATTCCTTTGATACAGGCCCACAGGTGCACAGGTGAGTTTAGGGCTGGATACATACTTGGCCAGTCCATTACCTTCACCTTCAGCTTCCTCAGCAAGGCAGTTGTCATCTTCTAGGTGTGTTTTGGGACATTATCATGTTGGAAAACTTGATAATGAAAACTTGCAGCCCAGTTTCTGAAGAGTGGCGATCATGCTCTGCTTGGAATTCATGTTTCCCTAAATGAACCGAGCTCCCCAGAGCCGGCAGCACTCATACAGTCCCAAACCATGATGCTGCCACCATTATATTTGACTGTAAGCAAGGGACAGTTGTCTTGGTGCTTTTCGCCAAGGTGCCACACATGCTGAAAGAGCACCAAGACAACTGTTCCTTGCTTACATCTTCTAGGTGTGTTTTGGGTCATTATCATGTTGGAAAACTGCATTGCAGCTCAGTTTCCGAAGAGGAGCGATCACGCTCTGCTTGGAATTCATGTTTCCCTAAATGAACTGAACTCCCCAGAGCTGGCAGCACTCATGCAGCCCCAAACCGTGATGCTGCCACCACTATACTTGACTGTAAGCAAGGGACAGTTGTCTTGGTGCTCTTTCAGCATGTGTGGCACCTTGGCGAAAAGCACCAAGACAACTGTCCCTTGCTTACAGTCAAATATAGTGGTGGCAGCATCATGGTTTGGGACTGTATGAGTGCTGCCGGCTCTGGGGAGCTCGGTTCATTTAGGGAAACATGAATTCCAAGCAGAGCATGATCGCCGCTCTTCAGAAACTGGGCTGCAAGTTTTCATTATCAAGTTTTCCAACATGATAATGACCCAAAACACACCTAGAAGATGACAACTGCCTTGCTGAGGAAGCTGAAGGTGAAGGTGATGGACTGGCCAAGTATGTATCCAGCCCTAACTCACCTGTGCACCTGTGGGCTATCCTCAAGCTGAAGGTGGAGGAGCGCAAGGTGTCTTCACATCCGTCTGCTCCATGATGTCATCATAGAGGAGTGGGAGAGGATTCCTGAAGCAACCTGTGAGCTCTGGTGAATTCCATGCCCAGAAGGGTTAAGGCAGTGCTAGATAATACTGGTTGGCACACAAAATATTGACACTTTAGGCACAATTTGGACATGTTCACTGTGGGGTGTACTCACTTATGTTGCCAGCTGTTTAGATGTTGTTGACTGTGTTTTGAGTAATTTTCAGAGGAAGATAAATCTATACTACTATACAAGCTGTACACTGACTACTTTAAGTTATATCAAAGTGCCATTTCTATAGTGTTGTCCCATGAAAAGATATAATGAAATATTTGCAAAAATGGGAGGGGTGTACTCACTTATGTGAGATACTGTAAAAAACAGTCTGTCCTAAAGCATTTATTAGTTTCTGACTGTAGAAATGTAGTAAAAACAGTTAAAAAAAACTTTAACTGTCTAACAAGTCACACACATTTAGCTGATATGTATTCTTTTGAAAGGTAATGTAATATTTATTTCACTTCCATTAAATGAACCCCCTCTGAAACTGAGGGAGGCTCGGCCCTTATTTTTTAAAAGTGGTAACACATACCGGCACATATCAGCCAGCAGGAGCAGGTGGGCGCGTTGAAGGGGGCGTACCAAGATGGCTGAGTGAGCGGTCGAACTTTTGCAGGCTCTGATATCAGATTCGCTTAAACCTTCACTTTCACCGTTGACCCTCAGCCCAAAGTCAAAATAGCATTTGCCTTCGTGCGCTAACCATTTTTGTACACAAGAGAATCACCCAGCACTCTCTAAGGCTCCTCTTTTAACGTACGAAGTTTCAAGCATGGCTGGAGCTAGCAATGACCATGGCTACTCACTAGCCGCTCTTAAGCAAGCCAGTGATGATGAGGATATCGAGTGGATGTAATAATAGGAGGTAGAAGAGACAGTTCAGGACCCGATGTCTGCTTCACGTAAGAACTTGGATCATACCCGGCTGAAAAACCCGAAGCCAAAAAAGTCGAAAAAACCTGCTGCTCCTGAGGATGAAATCTCCACCGGCGTCCCTTATGCTGCCATTCAAACTCTCACTCGCAAGTCTGACACCCAAAACGAACATTTCCAAGCTTTTGAATGGCAACTGAAGGAAAACACAGACGCAGTTATTAAAATCAGAGAGTCGGTCGACGCCAACACGTCTGCACTGAAAGGGATTGTTGAAGATGTGGACAAGTTCAAAAAGCAGGTGACCTCACTTCAGAAAGAAAATTAAGCTCTGAAAGATGCATGTCTGGAGCATGCAAGATCCAAGCGAAGATGGTCGCTGCAGCTGAATGGACTCCTTGATCGAGAGGGCGAAAACACCGGGGAAGAAGTGATCAAGATCCTGTCCAAGGTGACTCTGTTGACACAGTCCACAGGCTGGGCCAGAAGGTGAGAACCGACAGGCCGAGGCAGATCATTCTCCAGTTTTCCATGAGAATAGTCCGCGACCATGTTTGGAAAATGGAGGACTTTTGCAAAGAGGACTGAGAAGCCCATGTCCGCCTTTGGCCAAAGGTGGAGGAGGCGAGGAAAACAGGACTGAAAGCCTATCTGCAAGACGGACATGCTGTTATTGTATAGTATTTAAAACATGTTATTTATAAGAAATAAGCTTTGAGGCTGAATTTTATTTTTATTTTTTCACAGCTGATGGTTGAATTTTTATCAACAGGTTTTGGAAGGTTACAGATTTCTTATCCCTGCGTTAAGTTTCAGAACGCATTTAATCTCTGTATGGTATTTTCTTTATTGTCGTTAAATGTTAGGTGAGGTTTAAGGAACAGCAGAAAGCACAAAACAATTTTTCTTTTTTGCAAGGAGCAACCAAGGACTAACTGTTTTTTTTCTACAGGAGACATATTCTAATGTGGTTTCAGATGAATGGCTAGACAGATATCCCTCCCAGTTCAACACTCACTCGTTTAACCCTATAATATGTGACTTCTCTAAATCACTCAACCTTGTTGATGTTTGGCGTATGATGAATCCAGGCAAAAAACAGTATGCATGAAGTAACAGTACGAGTCGGTCTCAGTGCTCTAGATTAGATTTCTGGCTAATTTCTAGTCATTTAGTTGAGTTATCCTCTGATTGCAATATCTGCCCTTCTCCCCTTACAGACCACTGTGTTATTATTTCACTGACTACTTCACTTATTGCCAATTCTCCTAAATCCAGAATCTTACATTGGAAATTTAATAGAAATTTATTAAAAAGTGAATCCTTTTGCAAACAAATTGTTTCTTTAATCAGTGAAATTAAGCAACTTAATGATTTATCATCCATGAGTAAATGGGAATGGCTTAAATTTAATGTTAGGAGAATTGGCATTAACCAAGGTTAAACTTTGGCTAAACAGAGACGAAAACAACAGATTGACATTGCAACTAAAATAAATACTCTGTCATAACACTCATCTTAATGATGAAGATAACCTCGAACTTCTTCAGCTGCAGTCAAGTTTAGACGACCTTTATATAGATAAAGCAAAAGGAGCATTTATCTGTTCTGCAAGATGGATTGAAGATGGTGAGAAAAACACATCTTACTTCTTTAATTTAGAGAAGAGTAGACAGGCCAAAAAAGCAGTAAATAAATTATATATTAATTAGTGTCTGTGTGAGGATCAGAACTTGATTGAAGATCACATTTTTTCTTTTTACAAATCCTTATACAGTTCTAAATTCTCAAAGCAAGAGGCTGACTTTTTCCTGAATTTGGTGAAGCAATGAACCCCTCAAATTGACGAACATTTCAAAGCTGATATTACAATAGAAGAGCTAGACACAGCTATTTCACAAATTCCCAATGGGAAGTCACCAGGCCCATATGGCCTCACAATTGAGTTTTATAAACATTTTTGGAACGAAATTTGTGATATTATTTTTGATGGCTTGAAAGAATGTATAAGTAACTCATCTCTGCCTGTGATGAAACAAGGGTATATCACACTTATTGCAAAACCGAACAGATAAACTTAACTTGGACAACTGGAGGCCTATTACTTTACTTTGTGGTGATTACAAGCTTCTAGCTCATGTTTTTGCTAACTGACTAAAGAAAGGAATAAGTATGATAATTGATGAAACAGTCAGCATTTATCAAAGGGAGACACATTCATAACCACACTCCATTAGTTTTAGATATACTTGACTATAATTTTCTGATCCCACATGACAGTTTCATTTTATTCTTAGATTTCTTTAAAGCTTTTGATACTTTAGAACATCGATTTCTGTTTGAAGCTTTGAAAATGTTTGGTTTTGGTCTTAACCTCTGCAATGTTATACATATGCTTTATAATGATATTAACAGTAGTGTATCTCTAAGCTGCAGCGTTTCCAATAGGTTCCCTATTCAACGAGGTATTCATCAAGGGTGCCCGATCAGCCCCCTGCTCTTTATTTTAGCCGCAGAGTTGTTGTCAATCTACATTAAAAACTCACCAGACATTCATCGTATTGAAATTCTTGGGAAAAAATTCACAATTAGCCAGTTTGCTGATGATACAGCATTGTTTTAAAAAAACAAATATATGGTTCAAAAGAGGGCGGCACGGTGGTGTGGTGGTTAGCACTCTCGCCTCACAGCCTTCTGTGTGGAGTTTGCATGTTCTCCCCATGTCAGCGTGGGTTCTCTCCGGGCACTCCGGCTTCCTCCCACAGTCCAAAGACATGCAGATTGGGGACTAGGTTAATTGATAACTCTAAATTGTCCATAGGTGTGAATGTGAGTGTGAATGGTTGTTTGTCTCTATGTGTCAGCCCTGTGATAGTCTGGCGACCTGTCCAGGGTGTACCCTGCCTCTCGCCCGATGTCAGCTGGGATAGGCTCCAGCCCCCCCGCAACCCTCAAGAGGATGAAGCGGTTAGAAGATGAATGAATGAATGAATGAATGAATGAATGAATGAATGGTTCAAAAGACCCTTCATGATGGATACGAACAAGGTCATGTTCACCCGGCCCGGAGGGTTACCGGGGCCCCGCCCTGGAGCCAGGCCTGGGGTTGGGGCCCGTGGGCGAGCGCCTGGTGGTCGGGCCTTCGCCCATGGGGTCCGGCCGGGCCCAGCCTGAACCGGCTACATGGGCTCGTCCCCCTGTAGGCTCACCACCCGCAGAGGGATCCAGAAGGGTTCGGTGCAACGTGGATTGGGCAGCAGACCAAGGCGGGGGCCTTGGCGGTCCGATCCTCGGTTACAGAAGTTGGCTCCTGGGACATGGAACGTCACCTCTCTGGCGGGGAAGGAGCCGGAGCTTGTGGAAGGGGTTGAGCATTACGGGCTAGATATAGTCGGCCTCGCCTCGACACATAGTTCCAGGTCTGGAACCCTAGTCCTCGAGAGGGGTTGGACTCTCTCCTTCGCTGGAGTTGCTCCGGGTGAGAGGCGGAGGGCCGGGGTGGGCTTTCTGATAGCCCCCAGACTCTCTGCCTGTACGTTGGGGTTTACCCCGGTAGACGAAAGGGTTGCTTCCCTGCGCCTTCGGGTCGGGGAACGGGTCCTGACTGTTGTCTGCGCTTATGCACGAACAACAGTTCAGAGTACCCACCCTTTTTGGAGTCCCTGGGGCGGGTGCTGGACAGTGCCCCCGGGGACTCCATTGTTCTGCTGGGGACTTCAACGCTCACGTGGGCAATGACAGCGGGACCTGGAGGCGTGATTGGGAGGAGCGGCCTGCCCGATCTGAGTGGTGTTCAGTTATTGGACTTCTGTGCGGGTCGCAGTTTGGCCATAACTAACACCATGTTCAAACATAAGGATGTCCATCGGTGCACGTGGCACCAGGACAGCCTAGGTCGCAGGTCAATGATCGACTTTGTAGTCGTATCATTTGACCTGCGGCCATATGTTCTGGACACTCGGGTGAAGAGAGGAGCAGAGCTGTCAACTGATCACCACCTGGTGGTGAGTTGGATCAGATGGTGGGGGAAGATGCCGCGCAGACCTGGCAGGCCCAAACGAACAGTGAGGGTCTGCTGGGAACGCCTGGCGGAAGAACCTGTCCAGATGATCTTCAACTCCCACCTCTGGGAGAGCTTCGACTGCGTCCCGAGGGCACAGGGGGACATTGAGTCCGAATGGGCCTTGTTCCGCTCTGCCATTGTCGAGGCGGCGGTTGTGAGCTGTGGCCGCAAGGCCGCTGGGGCCAGTCGCGGCGGTAATTCCTGAACCTGCTGGTGGACACCAGAGGTGAGGGGAGCCGTCAGGCTGAAGAAGGAGGCCTACAGGGCATGATTGGTCTGTGGGTCTCCGGAAGCAGCTGACGAGTACCGGCGTGCCAAGCGGAGCGCAGCAGCGGCAGTCGTTGAGGCAAAAACTTGGGCGTGGGAGGAGTTCGGTGAGGCCATGGAGGAAGACTATCGATCGGCTCCAAAGAGGTTCTGGCAAACCGTCGGGCGCCTCGGGGGGGAAGCCGGCAACTTGCTCACACTGTTTACAGTGGGGGCGGGGAGCTGCTGACGTCAACTGGGGACATTGTCGGGTGGTGGAAGGAATACTTTGAGGAGCTCCTCAATCCCACCAACACGTATTCCAGTGAGGAAACAGAGACGGGGGTCTCGGTGGCGGGTCGTCCAATTTCTGGGGCAGAAGTTGCTGAGATAGTGAAACAACTCCGGCGGAGCCCCGGGGGTGGATGAGATTCGTCCTGGATATCTCAAGGCTCTGGATGTTGTAGGGCTGTCCTGGCTGACACGCCTCTGCAACATTGCGTGGACATCGGGGGCAGTGCCTCTGGAGTGGCAGACCGGGGTGGTGGTCCCCATTTTCAAGAAAGGGGACCAGAGGGTGTGTTCCAACTACAGGGGGATCACACTCCTCAGCCTACCCAGTAAGGTCTACTCCAGGGTGCTGGAGAAGAGGGTCCAGTCGATAGTTGAACCTCGGATTGAGGAGGAGCAATGTGGTTTTCGTCCCGGACGCGGAACTGTGGACCAGCTCTTTACCCTCACCAGGGTGCTGGAGGGGGCATGGGAGTTTTCCCAACCAGTCCACATGTGTTTTGTGGATTTGGAGAAGGCTTACGACCATGTTCCCAGGGGCATCTTGTGGGTGGTGCTCGGGGAGTATGGGGTTGGTGGCCCCTTGCAAAGGGCCATCCAGTCCCTGTACCGAAGGAGCATGAGTCTGGTTCGCGTGGCTGGCAGTAAGTCGGACCTGTTCCCGGTGAGGGTTGGACTCCGCCAGGGCTGCCCTTTGTCACCGGTTCTGTTCATAACTTTTATGGACAGAATTTCTAGGCGCAGCCGAGTGGTGGAGGGTGTCAGGTTCGGTGATGGGAGGATCTCGTCCCTGCTTTTTGCGGATGACGTGGTTCTCCTAGCTCCATCGAACAGTGACCTCCAGCTCTCGCTGGGGCGGTTCGCAGCCGAGTGTGAAGCGGCTGGGATGAGAATCAGCACTTCCAAGTCTGAGGCCATGGTCCTCAGCTGGAAAAGGGTGAATTGCCCACTCCAGGTCAGGGGGGAGGTCCTTCCTCAGGTGGAGGAGTTTAAGTATCTTGGGATCTTGATCACGAGTGAGGGCAGGATGGAGCAGGAGATTGACAGGCGGATTGGGGCGGTGTCAGCAGTGATGCAGGCGCTTAACCAGTCCGTTGTGGTGAAGAGGGAGCTTAGCCAGAAAGCGAAGCTCTCGATTTACCGGTCGATCTATGTTCCAACCCTCACCTATGGTCACGAGCTCTGGGTAGTGACCGAAAGAATGAGATCGCGAGTGCAAGCGGCCGAAATGAGTTTCCTCTGCAGGGTGGCTGGGCTCAGCCTTAGGGATAGGGTGAGGAGCTAAGACATCTGGGAGGGACTCAGAGTAGAGCTGCTGCTCCTCCACATCGAGAGGAGCCAGTTGAGGTGGTTTGGGCATCTGGTAAGGATGCCTTCTGGATGCCTCCCTTGAGAGGTGTTTCGGGCATGTCCAACCGGGAGGAGACCTCGGGGCCGCCCCAGAACACGCTGGAGGGATTACATTACCCGGCTGGCCTGGGAACGCCTCAGGGTTCCCGCGGAAGAACTGATGGAAGTGGCTGGGGAGAGGACTGTCTGGGCTTCTTTGCTGAGGATGCTGCCCCCGCGACCCGGACCCGGATAAGCGGAGGACGACGAGTACGAGTATGGTTCCATTAGCAATTGATAAAATTAGTCTATTTTCAAAAGCTTCGGGTCTGACCTTAAACCTCAAAAAATGTGAACTTTTGGCTGTCCATGACAGTAATCTCAACAACATTGCAAATATTCCAATAAAAGATGAGGTTAAATATTTAGGATTAGTAATAACAAAAAACTTGCATAACAGAGAACATTTGAACACTACTCCCAGCTTGAAATCTGTTCCAAAAACTTTAAATCACTGGCTCACTTGAGACTTATCTTTGTTTTTACTGTCTAAAGCTGAGGGTTTCTCAAGACTTATCTATCTCTGCCATGTCTTATATACGTCACCTAAAACGATAAGATCTTCTAATTCCATTTATTTAAGTTTATATGGAAGAATAAAACTCATTACTTACGAAACTCACAGCTGGTCAGAGAATACGAAAACGGTGGTTTAAGAGCCATGGAATTTTAATCTGTGATTGCAGCTTTCAGAGTCAAATGGTTAAAAGCATGTATCTCTAAACCTCAATCTATTTGGTACCACATACCAAACAAGCTACTTGATTGGACTGGAGGTCTTATCTTTCTTCTCAAGTGTGATTTTGATGTGTCCAAAATTTCTATTAAGTTATCCAACTTCCACAAACAAGCCTTAATGTTTTGGAAAATGTTATTTACCCACAGTTTTTCACCACACAATTCCATTTTATGGAACAATAGGGTCATAACTATAAACAGAAAATCAATTTTTAAAGCTGAATAGTATGAAAATAATGTAAAATTTGTTTGCGATTTATTGAATCCAGATGGTCAGTTGCTATCCTTTGAAGAATCTATATCTAAAAATAAAACATTTCTATTTCAAGAAAAGGATATGGCAAAATCTGTAAAGCGATTCCTATTCCCTTACTTTGTTTGATACAGAACTGCATGCAGTTTTCTGCGATTTCACCATTGTTGCCTTTTCTTAAAGTTGGTGGGGTTAATTTATTGGATAGAAAATGTGACAACAAAGCAGTTAGTTTGGTCTTTAAACAAATAAATTGGGGAGATTTTAATTCATGCTCTGTAAGGGACAATATAGGGATTTCTTTGAGGAAAAAAATCTTTTTCTTTTTATCTTTGACTTCCTATTGCTCCTAAAGTAAAGGAAACTCACTTTAAAATTATAACAGCAATATACCCTGCTAGCGATTTTCTACACAAAAGATTTCCATTTGATGTGGATCCTTGTATCTTTTGTTCAACTGAGGTTGAATCTGTAGACCATTTATTTTTTTGTTGTCCCTTTGTCAATTTATTTTGGTCTGAAATTCACATCTGATGGTCCCTGAAAATCAACAACATACCTTCATTTGCTTTAAATGACATAATTTATTATATGGACAACTTGGACACTAAATTTTCTGATATTATTAATCTTGTGATTATTTGGGGTAAATACCATATACGCTCTTGTAAATGGAATGAAAGCAGTCCCTCCTTCACTGCGTTCATCCATTCCTTTACTATTTTAGTCACTGAAAAAGATTGAAAAAGTTAACAAAAAAGCTAAAAAAAAAAAGATTATAGGTATCTCTCAGTCCTTGCTCTTCTGATGTCTCATCCTTGCTCTGCTGTGCCTTTGTTCATTGTTCCTTTTTATTTTGTTTTTGTTTTGTTTTATCTAGTAAACTTATATTATTGTTTTTTTTCCCTGTGCTTAAACATATTCTTTAATATTTTTGAGGAATTCCACACGTCTTCTCCATCTGTGATGTTTGCAACTGTATCCTTGTTTTACTCCCTGTCTTGTTTGTATATTCTTTGTTCAGAATAAAGTTTTGAAAGAAAAAAAAGGCAGGCACGTTGACGGAGCAGGCGGCGACGTAATGTCCATCTCACGTGAAATAGACAGTACACACAAGCAAGTAAAAGTACAATGAAGTTCATTTTCATTAACAGTGAATTAAAGTAAACTGTAAATAAGTCAGTGACAATCGTGGTAAAAAGACGGACTAACGCTCTGGTCGGTTGTAATTCACCAAAAAGAGGAGAAGAGAAGAAGAACCTTCGCCATCGTCATTTCCGGTAAGTGCAAAACGGCAGTGTGCGATTTGGGATAGCACTAACGGGGTTGTCCCATTTTTCCACACTTGGCTGAGTACGCTTGGTTACGCACACACTTTGGTGACGTTTTGCCACACGGAACGTACATTTGCCTATAGTGTTCAAGCACTTATTAAGTGGCCAAGTAGGCTATGCAGGGATATTTAAATGAAACTGGGACAGACTTGACAACGCCCCTTACATTGCGCATTGGATATTATTCTCCGCGAACAAAAACATGATCCAGTTTAGAAAAGGAAGGGTGTAAAGAAATAATTTTCATGTAGGGATGAAAAAAGGTGTGGATAATCAGCAGGGATCTGCAGCTGTGATTTATGTTGAGCTGATGTATGTCTGTATATGGATATATGAATATATTTTCATGTTGGTTCATGATATTTCTATTACATGCATTGTCAGTTAATATGCTGGCATATATAACACTACATTGGATATCTAAAGGAAAGTTAAAGATTAGTGAATGAAAGGGGTAGGATTAAATAAGTTAACTACTGTTTTGTAATATTTGTCATGTTCGAAATAAAGCTCAATCAAAAGAAATGAAGAAATTTGTTCCGTGGTCCCTATTTCAGATAAATTCTGTCGTTAGTAAATAATTCCAGGGCAAAGCTTGATGTGAATTTCCTGACCACAGACACATTAACAAAGCTTCCTAACATGTACCATCATGATGCTATGATATGAACGGGACTATGATATAAAGTTAAATTTATAAAACATTTTTCTTACAATGAAATTTCTTCGGCGGCATCTTAGTTGAAATCCCGATGACGGCAGACTCACTGAACTATAGTGGGCAGACTTCACCAGCTTCTCCTTCTTTAGTTTATTAGCGGAACTCCACCAGCTGGTGATGCATTGTGGGATTTATACTTGGCCAAATACCGCTCAGGTGCTGTCTTACCGTAAGTGTGGGTAAAGTACAAATCAAGCGCACTGCACTTTTGGTCGTCATAGAAATGGGATACACTTGCGCACTTACACTAAGCACATGGACGCACACGTCAAGTGTCCAAATGTGTAAGTGTGATCAAGCGCACATAATGGGACAGGCCCATCCTGTCGAAATTTGCGCACTCTGTGCGTGAGTACATAGTGCATGCAGTGTACTGCAAAGAAGTGTACTGACGGCAGTATGCGATTTGGGACACACTATAGTGTGAAAAAAGTTTAAGAAGAGTTTTCTTTGTGAAAGCATTTGGAAGTGTTTGACATGTCTTATTTACTGTTTTTACACTTATTAATTGATGTTATTTTTATTTTATTTTTTATCATTATTTTACTCCTGTGCATTCTATTGTCCTATTATTACTACTATGCATCTTCTATTGTTACTCTGTACTTCTGCCTTTACCTCTGTGTTCCTCTTTGCTTATTTTATCAGCCTTGTTGGTTTTATTTTCTCTTGTAAAGCAAAGTTAAGAAAAGTGCTATATAAATAACATTTATAATTATTATTATAAATAGAACAAAAGGAACCCAGAAAACGTTCAGGTCTTTATTTAGAGAATTGCTTGTAGGGTATTGCATTTGATTATTATTATTATTGCTATTATCATTATCATTGTATTATTATTATTATTATTATTATTATCATTATCATTATCATCATCATCATTATAATTATATTGCTATTATCATTATTATTATTATTATTATTATTATTATTATTATTATTATTATTATCATCACTATTATTATAATTATATTGCTATTATCATTATCAATTTATTATTCATTCATTCATTCATTCATCTTCTAACCGCTTCATCCTCTTGTGGGTCGCCAGACTATCGCAGGGCTGACACATAGAGACAAACAACCATTCACGCTCACATTCACACCTATGGACAATTTAGAGTTACCAATTAACCTAGTCCCCAATCTGCATGTCTTTGGACTGTGGGAGGAAGCCGGAGTGCCCGGAGAGAACCCACGCTGACACAGGGAGAACATGCAAACTCCGCACAGAAGGGCTCCCATGCCCGGGATTGAACCGGCAACCCTCTTGCTGTGAGGCGAGAGTGCTAACCACCACATCACCGTGCCGCCCCCAATTTATTATTATTATCATTATTATTATTATTATCACTATCATTATAATATATTTCTGTTATCATTATCAATTTATTATTATCATTATTATTTTTATTATCACGCTCATTATTATCATTATTATTATTGTAGTTATAAAATCAGCTGTCTCTACCCTTTGGGAACAGCAGACCGTCATCACATGCTGTTATTTGTTTGAGTGTATTGTTGGGAAGAGAAGGAGCTAAATATGATCATTGGCAATAATTCATAATTATTAATATTAATTATGGATTATTAAAATATTTGATTAATTAATTAATAATTAATTAATTATTACATAAGCATAATAATCAAATTAGCTTACAGCGGGGCACCACCTTGAAAACCCGGACCAATGATCAGACGTAAATTCAGTCTCAAGAGTGTTCACTTAGGAAGCTAATTCTAGGGAGATATCAGCAACTATAAGATGAACAGGAAGGAGTGGAGCTCAGGCACTGACTTTGTCAACCAGCTTCATCACAGTATACAATGAAAAACCAAAGCAACCTCTCTTTGCAGTATAACAGGGTTTATTCACACTGATGACATTAATTTACAACCAACATCAACATTGCTCTATAAACCCTATCAACTATAAAACATTACTGAATCAACCAGCAAGCATCAAGAAGGGTGTGTGTGTGTGGGTGTGTGTGTGTGTGGGTGTGTATGAGGGTGTGGGAGAAAGTGGGTGAGTGAGCGAGAATGTGTGTGTGTGTGTGTGTGTGTGTGTGTGTATGTGTATGTATGTCTGAGCGAGTGGGTGTGTGAGAGAGAGAGAGAGAGGTGTGAGCGTAGCAAGATGGCGGCTGTGACGCAGCAAGCTACGCCACGCAATGGCGGCTTGCCAAGAAAGCACGCGACTCAAAAAGGAGGGGAGCCGGTAGAGAGGGAAGTTCAAATTGCTCGGCTCCAAGTGTATGTTAGTGGAAGAGAAGAAGGGAGAAAGGGAAGCACTCAGAGGTGTGATCACGCAGGCGGTATTGAGATGCAGTAACCCGTCTGTGTTACGCAGAGACGCGCTCGGCTCAGCTGGTGAGCGGCGTGAATCTGGACATTGAACCAACACAGCCGAAGTACTGATCAATCCGCGTGCGAATAGCTGTCCGACGAGGTCGGATCACTGCGTATTACAAGCAGACCCCAACGGGCAGGAGAATAACAGACAGCAGCAACACAGGCAATATTTTACAATATCAATGCAGCCAAAATCGGACGCGGCGGTCCGTATCAACAAGCCCTTACAAACTTAAAAAGAAACACACACTAACTACTATCTGCCCAGAACTAAAGCCTCTTACTGTTGCAGAAGGTGGAGTGACGTGTCGGTCGTTCCTCGTGCGTCCTTTGTTACGGCAGAGGTGAAGTGGTTAGCGGCTCACAGCGGCTAACGGGTCCTCGGCGAGGGGGCAAGTCTCTGACTAGGCGAGTTAATTCCGGCTCGTAGCGGGGAATCACTCGGGGAAAGAAAGGGGCCCTTGTCCTTCTTCTTGAAGCAGGCAGTCCTTGTTATCTACCAAACTTCGCATCCGCGGGCATCCAGGTGAGAGGGTCAATCCGGGCTGCTCTGTGTTCCTCGGCGCACAGAGTGAGGGAGAGGAGAGAAGATCAGCTCGACCAGCGAGGGAAATCCATAGGCCTAAAACGCGTCTAACTGTGCACAGTAATAACTCTTTCTAAAGCGTTCGCCACGTGGGACGAGTTGCTAAGCTTTAGGAACAGTTGCGGGTACTTCTATTAGCTATGAGGATCACAGCCAGAAGCGTTTCTCTCAGGTACGCTTTGTGATGATATACCCTGGCGTGACGTCACCGGTGCGGGGTTGGCCGTGGCGGATTTCACCCAATGGGAGCTGTGTATTTCAAGGGACCTCTGCTGGTCAGCTGGGGTGCTGTGTTGGGTTGAATCAGCTGATTCACACAGAGAAAGGGGGTTGACTGATTCCTTTGTTCTTTTGGGTGCCAACATGTGGTCTCAGGCTTTGATTGTTACATGTAGGCCCAAAAGTTTATGGATAAAGTGTAGGCCTTTGTTATAAATCCTTGTACGGCACAACAGTATATATTAAATACATCCAATATCTATCATTAATCTTCTAACTTGTCAATCACTGCAGTCAATCAATCAATCAATTTTATTTGTAAAGCCCAATATCACAAATCACAATTTGCCTCACAGGGCTTTACAGCATACAACATCCCTCTGTGTCAGAGAGAGACAGAGAGACAGAGAGAGAGAGACTAATGACTAATGATGGCAGCAGCAGCAGGAGACATCTGGCAGGACCACGGCAGCAGCACAACCACACACGTCACGCTATCCAGGCACCGCTGCGATATGAGTTAATCTGAGAGACAGTGGAGCACAAAGACTCCGGAGAAGAAGCTGAGTTAGTGACATCGAGAATGGCCGAGTTAGCAAGATGCAGTAATAGGATACGAGAGAGAGAGAGAGAGAGAAGGAGAGAAGGAGAGAAGGTGTCCGGTGTATTATAGCGGGGTCCGGAAGACTAGGCCTAAGTCAGCCTAACTAGGGGCTGGTACAGGGCAAGCCTAAGCCAGCCCTAACTATAAGCTTTATCAAAGAGGAAAGTCTTAAGTCTAGTCTTAAATATGGAGACGGTGTCTGCCTCCCGGACCGTAACAGGAAGATGATTCCACAGGAGAGAAGCCTGATAGCTGGAGGCTCTGGCTCCTGATCTACTTTTGGAGACTTTAGGGACCACGAGTAACCCTGCGTTCTCAGAGAGCAGTGTTCTGGTGGGATCATATGGCACTATGAGCTCTCTAAGATATGATGGAGCATGACCATTTAGAGCTTTATAAGTTAGCAGTAGGATTTTAAATTCAATTCTGGATTTTACAGGGAGCCAGTGCAGAGAAGCTAAAACAGGAGAAATATGATCTCGTTTCTTAGTTCCTGTTAGTACACGTGCTGCTGCATTCTGAATTAGCTGGAGAGTTTTTAAGGACTTACTAGAGCTACCTGATAATAGAGCCTTGAGGTAACAAAAGCATGAACCGATTTTTCTGCATCTTTTCGGGTCAGGATAGGCCTAATTTTCGCAATATTATGCAGATGAAAAAATGCAGTGTGTGAGGTTTGTTTTAAATGAGAATTAAAAGACAAATCTTGATCAAATGTTACTCCGAGGTTTCTTACGGTAGTGATAGAGGCCAGAGCAATGCCATCTAGAGAAACTATGTCATCAGATAAAGAGTCTCTGAGTTGTTTGGGGCCAAGAACAATAACTTCAGTTTTGTCTGAATTTAACATCAGGAAATTGGTGCTCATCCAGGTTTTCATGTCTTTAAGGCAGTTATGGAGTTTAGTTAAGCACTTATAGCTCTCCTCCTTTCTACGACTTTCTCGCTAATCTCTTAGCTGTTGTTTGCACGTTACTAGCCTTGGTAGCTACATTAGCTTTACAGTTAGTGATGGCTTCTCCCTCTGCTCTTTCTTGGCTCGGCGTGCCAAATGTTCAGTTATGCCTCTGCCTCCTTTAGTGACAGTGGTAATTGTAACAAGTGTAGCTTATTTGCTGCGTTGGAGGTGAGGCTTAGTGAATTAGAAGCGTGGCTCCGCACCATGGAAAACCATTCAGTAGCTGTGGTAGTTAGCCAGCCCCCTGTAGCCAGTGCGGAGCCACATAGCATAGCCTTACCCTCGCTAGCTGTCCTCCGGTAACTCCCGTTCAGCCGGGAGGTTGGGTTACGGTTCGCCAGAGGCACAGCTCCAAGCCGAAGCCCACGGCTCACCACCAGCCTGTTCACGTTTCCAACCTCTTTTCCCCACTCAGCGACACACCCGCTGAGGATAAAACTCCAGTTATTGGCAGCTCCATTCTGAGGAATGTGAAGTTAGCAACACCAGCAGCCCTAGTCAAATGTATCTCTGGGGCCGGAGCGGGCAACATTGAATCAAATTTAAAACTGCTGGCTAAAGCTAAACGTAGATTCAGTAAGACTGTTATTCACATCGGCGGCAATGACACCCGGTTATGCCAATCGGAAGTCACTAAAATTAATATTGCCTTGGTGTGTGAATATGCAAAAACGATGTTGGACTCCGTAGTTTTCTCTGGACCCCTCCCAAATCTGACCACTGATGACATGTTTAGCCGCATGTCATCATTTAATCGCTGGCTGTCCAGGTGGTGTCCAGCAAACAATGTGGGTTTCGTTAATAATTGGCAAACTTTCTGGGGAAAACCTGGTCTTATTAGGAGAGACGGCATTCATCCCACTTTGGATAGAGCTGCTCTCATTTCTAGGAACCTGGCAAATTTTATTAGTAATTTAAATCCCTGACAACCCAGAGTTGAGATCAGGACTCTGAGTCGCAGTCCTAAACGCCTCTCTGAGCTTCTAGTTCAGTTACCCAGCCATAGTTTTCATAGTTTTATACAAACGGTGTCTGTCCCCCAACCACCTAATTTACTTAAATCTAAAATTAAACAAAGAGGAGTTGTGCATAACAACCTCATAAAAATTAAAACCTCTTCTGTGACAGAAAGACAAAACAGGAGAATTAAATGCGGACTGTTAAACATCAGGTCTCTGTCGTCTAACGCAGTGTTAGTAAACAAATTAATATCAGATAATCATATTGATTTACTCAGTCTCACTGAAACCTGGCTGTGTCAAAATGAATATGTTAGTCTAAATGAGTCCACTCCTCCCAGTCATAATAATACCCACATTCCTCGAGGCAGCGGCTGAGGAGGGGGAGTTGCAGCTATTTTTAACTCTAGTGTGTTAATCAGCCCTAAACCTAAACTAGATTATAATTCATTTGAAAGCCTCGTTCTTAGTCGTTTACATCCGACCTGGAAAACCTCGCAGCCACTTTTATTTGTTATAGTGTACCATGCTCCTGGCCCGTATTCTGAATTTGTATCTGAATTCTCCGAGTTTTTATCCAGTTTAGTTCTTGAATCAGATAAAGTTATTATTGTAGGCGATTTTAACATTCATGTCAACATTGATAATGACTCCCTGGCTACTGCGTTTATCTCATTATTAGACTCCATTGGCTTCAGTCAGGGTGTACATGAACCTACTCATTGTTTTAACCATACCCTCGATCTAGTTCTGACGTATGGAATTGAAATTGATAACCTAACAGTCTTTCCACAGAATCCCTCGCTATCGGATCATTATCTGATTACTTTTGATTTCTTCTTACTCAATTACACGCCACTCAGCAACACTTACTATACTAGATGTTTATCAGATAGTGCTGTCGCAAAATTTAAGGAAATGATTACTCTGTCGTTAAATTCAATACTAAGTCCTTCAGTAACAGAGGTTTCCCGTACCGACTTTAACCTCTCCCGAATTGATCATTTTGTTGATAGCACCGTAGGCTCACTGCGAACAACACTCGACTCTGTAGCTCCTCTTAAAAAGAAGTTAACAAAGCAAAGAAAGTTCACTCCTTGGTATAACTATCAAAACCATAAGTTAAAACAAATATCGCGAAAATTTTAAAGGAATTGGAGATTAACCAAACTGGAAGAATCTCGTTTAATCTGGGCAGACAGTCTCAAAACTTATAAGAGGGGCCTCCCCAATGCCAGAGCAAACTATTACTCAGCTTTAATAGAAGAAAACAAGAATAACCCCAGGTTTCTTTTCAGCACTGTAGCCAGGCTGACTGAGAGTCACAGCTCTATTGAGCCTTGTATTCCTTTAGCCCTTAGCAGTAATGATTTTATAAGCTTTTTTAATGACAAAATTCTAACTATTAGAGGCAAAATTTATGACCTCCTGTCCTCAGATAGTAGGCTTACCTATCTAACCTCAAACACAGCTGTAAGACCTAATATATATTTAGATTGCTTCTCCCCAATTTCTCTTCAAGAATTGACAGCATTGATTTATTCATCTACATCATCAACATGTTTCTTAGACCCCATCCTATCTATGCTACTTAAGGAGGTCTTACCTTTAGTTAACACTCATGTATTAGATATGATCAATATATCCTTATTAACAGGCTATGTACCACAGTCTTTTAAGGTAGCTGTAATTAAACCTCTTCTGAAAAAGCCCACCCTGAATCCAGAGGTGTTAGCCAACTGTAGACCAATATCTAATCTTCCCTTTATGTCAAAGATCCTTGAGAAAGTAGTCGCAGACCAGCTGTGTGATTTTCTCCGTGATAATAATTTATTTGAGGAATTTCAGTCAGGATTTAGAGTGCATCATAGCACTGAGACAGCACTAGTTAAAATTACAAATGACCTTCTGATTGCTTCAGACAAAGGACTCGTCTCTGTATTTGTTTTATTAGATCTTAGTGCGGCGTTTGACACTATTGACCATCAAATTCTACTGCAGAGACTGGATCACTTAATTGGCCTAAAAGGTTCTGCACTAAGCTGGTTTAAATCTTATTTATCTGATCGTTTTCAGTTTGTTGACGTTCATAATGAATCATCCTTACGTACTAAAGTTTGTTTTGGAGTTCCGCAAGGTTCTGTGCTCAGACTGATCCTATTTATTCTATATATACTTCCTTTAGGCAACATCATTAGAAATCACTCTATGAATTTCCATTGGTATGCGGATGATACACAGTTGTATTTATCGATGAAACCAGAAGAAAGTAATCAGTTAACTATTTTCATGTTGTTTGGTCCGGAGTGATAAGTTGCAGATGTATGTTAATGATTTTGAAATCCCGTAACTAACCTTTTTCACTAATGTCATGTCAATATCATTATAATCCGTGGATCTTTTGTTTTTACATTTTTTTTTTAACAATATCCACTGCTGTAAGAGACCCTGGACAGGTTGCCTAACTATCGCAGGGCCAACACATAGAGACAGACAACCATTCACACTCACATTCACACCTATGGACAGTTTAGAGTCACCAGTTAACCTATCCCCAACTTGCATGTCTTTGGATTGTGGCAGGAAGCCGGCGTACCGGGAGAAAACCCATGCTGTCACAGGGAGAACATGCAAACTCCTCACAGAAGGGCTCCCTCCTGGGACCGAACCAGGAACCCTCTTGCTGTGAAGTGACAGTGCTAACCACCACACCACCCATTATCATTATTATTATTATCAATGAAATACTTTTTTATAATACTGTTTAGTATATCCCAGATTCGTCTTATATTGTTTGTGTTATCATTTACTGCTCATTATTATTATTATTATTTATTGCTGTTTCTTGTATTTTTTGTACTTTTTTTGCATGCCTATTTTTTTTTTTTAAGTTTTTTAAATACTGAAATCTTTAATCTGACTCTTTCCCTTGACTGCTGTAACACTGGAATTTCTCACTTGTGGGATCAATAAAGGTGTATCTTATCTTATCTTATCTTATCTTATCTTAATTTTTTATAGAAATCTTACTTGCTTGATCTTATAACATTAGTTTTTAGTTTTTATATTTATTTTCTGCCTCATTAATTCTATGTTTTATAAAATCTCTGTAAAGTGTATTTTTCTTTTTGCAGGCATTTTGTAATCCCTTGGTGATCCATAGACAATATGTATATTTTAGTTTTCTGCTATGTTGTTTGAGTGGAGAATTTTTATCATATAACGACCTGAATATTCCTAAGAATGTTTTGTATGCACTGTCAATGTCTTTTTCTTCTTATATCATATCCCAGTTTTGTGACAGTAAATCATTCTTTAGTGCGTATATTGATTAGTCTGACCTCACTTGTCTGTATTCTGTTTTTATGTCTGGTTGATAATTCTTGAAGTTGCTATGATACATTGTAAAAACTGGTGGGTGATCATTAATGTGACCTATTAATAATCTGCTTACTGTTTTGTTTTCAATGTCATTGGTGAAAATATTATCTATTAGAGTGGGACAATGTGATGTTATTCTGCTGGGTCTGGTGTTTTTTTTAATATAGGCTCATACTGTACATGGTATTGATGAATTAATCTATCATTTTGTGCTTAAACAAGACAATATTGAAGTCTCCGCAAATGAAAATTGCTTTGTGACTCATTTTTGAAAATGTATTCTCCATCCATTCATTAAATACTTAAATACTAGAGCCTGGTGCTCTATATGTACAATATAATGAAACAATAATTAATCCATATCCATCATAATTGTACAATGGATAGACATAAGAGTTGACTGCTACCTGCAAAAAAAGTGTCCCACATTTACCAGCCTCAACATTAAAGTGATTAACACATGAATGCATCAGTAGTTTTATTTGATCTGAAATGGACCTTTCTGAATGATGAGCAGCCCTTTGTCAAATCAGTCCATTAGCTTGATGCTAACACATAATAGGAATTACCAGTAAGGCACTACAGAAAATAAGCATCCCGATAATATTATCCTTACAAATTATGTATTTTTTCAAATGCTTAACAGAAAAAGAAATATGAGCTCATAAATTCCCCATGCTCACTGGAAACAAACTAATAGCATCTGACTTCTGTCCTTGTGTCTACTTGTAATTGTTAAAGATGAGAGTGCTATATGGCTTTGTGTTAGCCATGTTATATACAGAAAATGAATTAAAATGATTTTACATGAAATGGAGTAGAATGTTAATAGTGCTTGCAGCATTACAATGCTATCTGGGCATTGATGGTCACCACCGGAAATTATATAAAAATAGTAACCCCCCCCCCCCCCCCAAAAAAAAACATAAAAATCAAAGAGGCGTATCCAATAACTATATGAAAGGACAACTATTTTCATAGACACATCGCTTCGTACTTGAAGCGCTGCCCACTGCTATGTCTACCGCGCCAGGAATTACTTTCACAGTGTCATTGGCTCCTTCTCTCTCACCAGACATCGTACAACTCACACGATTGGATCACAGATGCGGTTCTGGCGCGTGGTTCCAATTCCTGATCTCCGATTGGCCCGAGACATGCAAGTCTTGGTAGCGCCGCATGTTGTCTAAGCTGCGATTGGACAGGAAACCAGGTGCTTTTGTGCAGGGTGTACGCTGCCCAGTCATGGTCTTATAAAAATACAATACTGCCGGACTGTTAGAGACTGGTGAGCCGGATACAAGTAGCCTACCAACGAGGTGGTGACTCTTACCATATCTAGAGTTAACTTCACACAGGTAAGAAGCCTCATGTATCATCTGCAACTTCATATTTTTAATCCATAAGAAAGCACATAAGAAAATGTCATGGCATTTGTGTTTCTCTCTGTGTTCGAATCGTCTGTTTAGAAGAAACCTGTTATCACGGGTGTCTTTGTGAAATCTTAATTCAAACATCAATGTTAACTCACACAGCTACCACTTTTCTAACACAGTCGTTTTGCAAATGTGAGACACAAGCCAGCCTGTGTTAAATTAAGCTGCTGTTTGTGTATTCTACCCCCATGAGTTGGAAACAAGGACGCCGGTCCGTCAGCCATTTGGTCCGGGTTGCTATGTAGCTGGCTGAAATCATCTTGCTGTTTCTATGTATCCTAGCGAATTCGGTGTCCTGAGAAGGGATTTTGTCCAACTAACCTCTTTTAAACCCATGCCCACATACTATTTTTGGCAACAAACCAGTCGTTTCTTACGTAATTGACGCTTCAATGCGATAAAGTCTAACGGGTTAAAGGTTGGTCGTACACGACTCAATTGCAGGAAATCCCGTTACCCTTTTACCCAGTTTCGTCCGTATCTTGTCCCATGCACAAACTTTATGTAGCTGTTTAGATAGGTATAATAAGCAATACAAGCTAAGAGCTACCTAGGTGTCAAACTTGAGACGTAAGTCAGCTACCGTTGGCAACTTTCAGTGTAGTTTGTTGTCTTTTTTCCCGTCAACCTTAGCTAGTGGCGTGTAACGTACAACGATACCGGGCGTTTAGTTGATGATACACTGGTAACGTTACACGTAATAGTGTCTCAACCACTGCAGTGGCTGTCTTACAACTAGTTAAATTATCTTTAAATAACGTACCAGTTGGTCAGTATTCTCAATAACCTTGCCAGATAGCTAACTCTACTTTAGCTTAATAACGTAAGCTGTAAGATCTCCACGCTAACATTGGAACAACAACGCGAGCTCAGTGTCTCATAATGTTACCCAGTGTCAGATTGGTTTCAATTTACAGAGAAGTTATCAAACTGTAGTCTTCTGGAAACATGTTAAAGTGGCGGAAAAGCTAATTTGTGTGAGGGTGCTCCATGTTCTAAAATGGCTTTTGCTCTGTGATGGTGTTTAATGTTAGCATGAACTTACTGGATGGTACTGGTATTATTCAGACAGAGTAAGTATGATGCACCATGATCCACTTAATTTTATGACAGTTAAGGTTTTGGGAGATTTGGGCTGTACATGTGTAGCTCTGAGTAGTGATGTGTATAAGTATGATGCACCATGATCCACTTAATTTTATGACAGTTAAGGTTTTGGGAGATTTGGGCTGTACATGTGTAGCTCTGTGTGTGTGTGTGTGTGTGTGTGTGTGTGTGTGTGTGTGTGTGTGTGTGTGTAATATATCTGCTGGCCTGTTTATTCATTCATTCCAACATAAGCAGTAAGGAGGCATCGCAGGCATTTGGTCAATTACTATAGTAATCCCAACAAGGAAAACACACAACTTATTTATCAGTTTATTAAAATACTAAACATGAAACCTCTTCTTAACCCATTCAGGATGCCAGGATCAGCCCCAATCAGTTGTTTGGGCCCATGGCCCAAAGATGTGGGTATCATCGCCATGGAACTGTACTTCCCGTCCCAGTATGTGGACCAGGCTGAGCTGGAGCAATTAGACTGTGTGCCAGCTGGTAAATACACTGTGGGCCTGGGCCAAGCTCGCATGGGCTTCTGTTCAGATCGCGAGGACATCAACTCTTTGTGCCTCACAGTGGTCCAGAGGCTGATGGAGAGGAATGACCTCTCTTATGACAGTGTGGGTCGACTGGAGGTTGGCACTGAGACCATCATTGACAAGTCCAAATCTGTCAAGACAGTTCTCATGCAGCTGTTTGAGGACTCTGGCAATACAGATGTGGAGGGCATTGACACCACAAATGCCTGCTACGGAGGTACAGCTGCACTCTTCAATGCTGTCAACTGGGTGGAGTCCAGCTCATGGGATGGTGAGTGAACAAAGTTGTGTAATGTTGATGTCTTTTCAGTATTACATTGTTTGCAGCTGTGGCTCTGGAGGCAGAGTGTAGAGAACACGCTTTTGTGTTTAAAAAAATCCTGCCATTCCCCTTCTGCTTATGTTTCATTTCTGCAGGGCGTTATGCTTTGGTTGTTGCCGGTGACATTGCTGTCTACGCCACAGGAAGTGCCCGACCTACAGGGGGTGCAGGTGCAGTGGCCATGCTGGTTGGGCCTAATGCTCCTCTGGCCTTTGAACGAGGTCAGTGAAGTGGTAACTGTTGTTGTGCACAATTAGTCAGGCAGCACACTTAAGTGACTGACATACTATCATATTAAGATGATCCCATCATTCAAATGTTTACTCATTACTTAACTTTTGTAGCAGGTTACTGATTTAATTTTCTTGGCTGTTCAGTTCAGAGACTAATGTCGTTAGGTACTTAGAAGGAACCTGTTGATAAGAGCCAGGCTCTCTGTAGTCTTCTGTAATTTTCTTTTCGTTGACAGTTGAGTGACTTTTACAGTGTGCACAGGTTAGATAAGTTATTGTTTGTGTTTATTTTACACTCAAATACAAAAACCTAGCTCTGTTATCCAGGAAGAGTTTATTAAAAGCAATACTTATAGGTGAGCATAAGACAAAAATTAATCAGTGAAAAGATGTTTTAAAGTTTAGCTAGTTTGGTGTAGACTGTGCAGTCATTTATAGATAGGAGTTATACATACAAAGGGGTTGAACTGAGGAGCCATCTGCTGTGACTGTGGTGCAGGTCTGCGAGGAACCCATATGCAGCATGCATATGACTTCTACAAGCCAGACCTGGTGTCAGAGTATCCTGTGGTCGATGGCAAGCTGTCAATAGAGTGCTATCTAAGTGCCTTGGACCGCTGCTACTCTGTGTATCGCAACAAGATCCACGCACAGTGGCAAAGAGGTGGGTTGAACTGGTGTCTGTAACCAATATAGACTGATCCTCCCAACTTATCGAAGTATATATGTAAGAAATAGTACAACACCAGGAGCCAAAGTTAGCCATCATCAGAGTACAGCTTTGAATTAAGCACCTGGACAGGAAAGATGTGCCTGTGTTTTGCATACTTATCTTACAAAAGCCCTGTTTCCACCATGCAGTCCGATACGGTTCAGTTCAGTTCATACACATTTCTTCCATTGTGAAAAGTTATGGATGGTGCCAATGGAACTGTTCCGAATAACAATATTAGTGGATGGTCACTCTTGCCCAGGGCTGAGTTGTGGCTGGTTTTGGAGCTTATGTAACTTCTGTTAACTTCTGAACCCACTGTTCATGCAGTGTCTTATATTAGTAAACTATAACTATAAAATAAAAGGATGTATTGCAGCCTCTAGCACGGTGAGTGCATCTTCAAGCACTTAAAAATATAATAAGAGTAGCTGTAATATTACAATTGACAGTTAGAGTGTGATGCTTATTCTTTACCTGTTGTATTTTTTAGTCAAAGTACGTTTGTGTTGGAAAGGTGTTGCTGTCATGCATATGGACAAGAGCGTAGTGGAGGGACTGGTCAGATAATAGCCTGATTACAGTAGCTAAGAGGGTTTAGGACATTACCTGCTTGGTATGCTAATAAGTTTACCTCAGTTCAGTGACCATGAAGTAGTTTAATGAGATGAGCCTTAAACCTGACATGTCAACATGTACAACATCTGAGAACACGGGGCTATTAAAGACAGACTAAGAACCATTCACAAGCAGCACAACATTTTCACCTCTACTCTTGTGCTTTGGCAGCGCAAAGACACTATACACCAGCTCTGTTATGTTCCTGACTTTAGCCCTATTCGGATGGGATTAGTTTTACATAGGTACTTGGGGTAAAGTAATAATTACCAGAGATTTTACTCCCGTCCGAATGTGCCATGTCAGTAATCATTACCGCACGATGTCAGTAAAGCTTACCGCAACTTTTACCTTCTGTAAAAGGGTCCAGGACAATTACCTCAGGTAATACTAATCCCGTGCGAATAGACCAGCAGTAAATATGTGTGTTAGGGCTGTCAAAAAAAAAAATCATGTTAGATATATATATATATATATATATATATATATATATATATATATATATATATATTATAAGTTTGAACCTAAATTTGATAATTCGAATATCATTAATAATTAATTAATACTATCAATAATGTTGTATATCATGGTAAATCCCGTTTGGGACGCAGAGGGAGGGAGAGTCGCTGACGGAGGAGCCCGCTGCACCAACACCACCCACTGCGCTGTCCGCGTTGTGTGACCTGTTCGGGAGACATACAGGGAGAGTGGTGCACCTGCTGCCTCCCTGCCTACCCTTTTTGAAGAAGAGATGAAACGTTACCAGAGTGAGACACCACTACAAGCTGACCAGGATCCACTCTTGTGGTGGAAAATTACGCACTGAAGTATCCAAACATTGCTCAGATAGCGAGGCAGAAGTTGGATCATACCTGGCACTTCAGTGAAGTCAGAACGGGTGTTTTCATCCGAGTGTCACGTTCATATTGCTTCAGCAATAAGCATCTTATTTTTTGTGGGGTTTTTTTGTAAAAAAAAAAAAAAAAAAGTACTAATAATAAATTCTATTATTATTTGAACTCTACTAAATTAATTTGAAAATATTCACACTCAATTTCATGGTGCTTTTGACAGTCCTACCATACGCACATGACGGCAGGAGGGGATGGCATTGTGTGAATGGATTTACCCCTCCCACCTGTGGTAGTTTTACTGATATTTCTTATCCCGTGCGAATCGGCCATTAATATTACTGACGTCCTGTGGTAAAGTGACCTTACCCCACGTGCCCAGGAAAACTAATCCCGTCTGAATAGTGCTTTTGACATGAGCTTTGTCATGTTGGTAATTTCTATCTAGCGCCGCGTGCATGGTGAAGAGGTGGGAGGAGAGGTGCAACAAGATAAGAGCTGTATTCAGATAAAGCATAGCAAGGTGAATTGTTGGCATTTGGGTGAAAACTGTTCCCATTACTCTTTGCAACTACACCATTGCAATGGAAGTCACTGTATTAGACCAAGCAAGGCAAGTAACATAGATTTAAAACAGGAAACAGTGTTTTCTAGGCTGATGTGGTCTAATCATTCTTCTTTTTAACAGAGGGCTCAGAGAAGCGTTTCAGCTTGGATGACTTTGGCTATCTAGTCTTCCATTCCCCATACTGCAAGCTGGTCCAGAAGTCATTGGCTAGACTGATGTTGAATGACTTTCTGAGCCACCCATGCCCCAACACTGAGACGGGATCCTTCACAGGCCTTGATGCCTTCAGGTACACTCAGAATAAAACAGAGCCTGTTTATACCTGGTATTAACATGCGTCTTGGGTGATCAGTTGACAGTTCTAAATACAAGTGTAAATGACCACCAAGATGCATTGTGATCAGATTTTAGAGGAGGTCTGGGCCACATATGGTCAAATTCTTTCAGCAATGTGAATGCTAATTTGTTCGGGGCCACATTGAACAGTGCTCCACTGGATAAGAAAACTTTTGGTGGCGCAGTTGCACAGACACAGTTCAACAGTTGAACATCTGCCTGGTTATCACCAGCTAACTGCCGCAGCGACTATTAAACAGTCCCAACAGACTCTCACATTGAAAATGGCTTAACTCTGTTTTTAAACTCATTATTGACTACATTAGTCTCCCAGCAGCACTTGTTTCATGATGAAGTAGAACAGCGTTCTACTTAGACTTCTATCTTTTCTTTATTAGAAGGCCATATTTTAGCCTTGCAGGTGTTGGATACTGCAATCTTGTTATCCTCCTCAGACACTTTAATAAAATTCCATACGGCCAACATGGTCTAGGTTGCCCGTACGAAAGCCCTTTCTGATGATACCAAACACATCATTGTGCTGTCATCCCATCACGCTGTAAATACAGATCAATTGTCTACGATATAAAAACCTGAAGAATTTCTTCACAATCCATTTTACAGATCTTGTTATCAGTCACTTCATATAGTGAGGAACAATATTACTACTATTCTTCTATTATCTTAGATGTAAATATTGCATGTTTCTTGCAAATAAAACACATTTTTGACATTTTTGATTTTTGACTCACTTTGGATGAGTCAATGGAATTTCTTGCAATAATGAAAAAATACTGGTAATTATGTCCACCTGGCACAAACCACATGTTTTGGACAACTGAAGTGACAGAATGTCCCACCATCATGGTTCTTATATTGCCAGATTCCAGAGAGTCTCCCCTACGTTACTTTTTTTTTTAAGTAACCAGTTTCTTTACTGGGTTACTCCCTTAGTAAAGTAACTCAAGTACTTTTAAAGTACTTCCAATGTTACTCCCTGAGAAAAGTAACTCAAGCACTTTTAAAGTACTTTTGAGTATTCTACATTTCCTGTTGGGCAATGGACCACAGGGCGCTAAGCCTACATTTTTTTGTCTCCAAAATTAAAGTTATGGACCACTTGCCCTTCACTGAGATACAATTCTCCCATCACAGCCGTCACTTTGACCAGTAGAAACACAGAACGTTCTGCTGCCGTAGACAACTGTGGGGCAGCAACTCTCCAGCGTTTTTAATATTTCCTCTAGGGATGTTACCACACAGAGCAAAAGGGGGAAATGATAGTGTGAAACAGCAGAGGTACTTTATCAACATAGACAGAGGCAGAGGCTACCAGCTTCATTTGAAACAGATAACATTATAGACGGTCCATTATTTATTAATCCCTCTGTGTTTTTATATTTTTACTTTTTATCTACTCCCGTTGTCTTTATAAAGTTAACATATCGCGCCGTCATTTCAAACTCAACACTTCCTGAATTTCTTTCAGATTAAAAGCCCCTCATAACCTCGGCTGAGAAAATCCCTCCATTTTCTAAATACTTCAAATGTAGCTCCTGCCATCTGCTGACGCTTTTAGGGGATAATTGGTGAGTACCATCGTGTAGTGTGTCATGTCTGTCGGCCAAGTCACGGCACGATTTTATGACTCCACAATTTTGTAATGTGACATGGTGACTTTCAGAACAGGCAGAAAAGGCGTGTAGTACTAGTGTGTGCCAGGCATAATGCAAGTCCTGAGTCTGACCTGTCTGTCAGCGAGTCCTCCTCCACCTTTTTTTAGACTCCACCGTAGACAACGGCAGCATTTCTT
The DNA here is from genome assembly GCF_011397635.1 of Epinephelus fuscoguttatus. Lineage (NCBI taxonomy): Eukaryota > Metazoa > Chordata > Actinopteri > Perciformes > Serranidae > Epinephelus > Epinephelus fuscoguttatus. The sequence goes on along the minus strand of NC_064769.1, from coordinate 156,361 downwards.
CTCCCCGTAGCTAGTCACAAGCTTCATGACTTCTTTCGGACTGATAGGTTTAACGTTATCTCCGTTATTAGAACCAAAAGACGGCCGTTGCTGTTTCGGAGCTGAAGGACCAGCGTTCTAAAGTAACGGAGTAACTGATGGCTTGTTTGAAAATGTACTCAAGTATTTGATTACTCAAACAGCAACCTAACACGTTAGGTTACTCGTTACTGCAAAAAGTAATCAAAGTACTCCAACTCTGCTCTTCATATATGGCAGAATATGTCTACTTCCAACTTGCTATGGTGAGATTCATGTAAAAATGTAAGAATTTCATAACACAGATTTTTTTTTCATCGATATAAAACTTAATATAAAATACAGGCACATAGGAGGATATGTAATGATGGCAAATCTATATAGCCCAGATAGTCCTGAAAAAAGCAAGATACAGCATGTGTATGTAGCCTGTATAATGACTGTGATATGATCTTCAAAGTAGAGGCAGTAAAAATACCCCAAAAAAGGCCTAGGGCCCAAAGCGTTAACAGATGTTGTTGAGTTCTGCTGGAAGAAGCACTAATGTTTCCTTGCCTGGAAAGTAGATGAGAGCAGGCGGCTACAGCAGCAGGCGGTGACAAAAAGCCGCGGTGAAATCGGACAGTTTCCCGACAGTTTCCAGCAGCCTTCAGTCCATACAGGAAGTCACAGACACACTTACATCCTGTCTGGAATTATGTCAATTCATTAAAAAAGTGATCAGACCCATATATCAGTTTGTTTTCAGTCTCTAGTTGTTTCAATTATGATAGTTTGATTTCTTAAAATGCTTTACTGGTGATCTGTAATTTATGTTCATGGTTTAACCTCCATTTTACATGAATTCTCCTGTAAATCAGCATCGTATCAGTTTGACCTGTCCCCTCAACTACACAGGCTAAATAAAATGTGCTTGACTATAAGGTTCATATTTTCAGAGGAAAAAAAATGATAAGATATAACAGCTTTCATTAAAGATCAGTCAGATACAGTCAGGGCTTCACATCCGTACAGATGTAATTTTAAGAATCCTCACATCTCACTGACCACAAGTCCCTGTGTTGCTAAATACTTCAATAATTAAAAAAGCCCAGTGTTAATATACAGTAGACTCTGTATAGTTTATGATGAATGTAGGCCTATTTAGTCTCTGACAACTAAACTTCACCATCAGTCACACAACATGTTTTCTGTTCACAGAATCAACCTTCAAATCAGACAAATAAAATTTTAATCTCTAAAATTCAACAAAAATGAATCGTTTATCTAAAATGTCATATTTTTGAGTCTACATCTAAACCAATCAGCTGTTTGATCAGGTGAGAGCCAGGTGGTGCAGTCGGTGGAGAGCAACTGCAGTGCCTGGCACTAAAAACTGTGGCCGCCTCACTCGCTGTTTTATCGCCGTCCACTTTTGTAATATGTCAGAGCAAGTCGGGATGAAGTTGGACACAAAACTAACTGGCATGCATTGTGCGCCGATCGCGATTTATCAAATCTGCACAGGCCTGGCTCATCTCGGACGAGCCTAATTTCAGCTATCATAGCTAAGTGCCTTTCTATGTGAAAATACAACGTCACAGAGACCGACTTAACTTGCTTGGTGTTTGGGAGCTCCAGATGAACTCATGAAAGCCTTTGCTGTAGATGTGTTGTAGTACCAGAGTGTTACTGTTGTATCAGAAAGGAGAAAAACAAAGAAAAGGAGAGAACAGCCCTTTCCAATCCTGACAGGAGAGGAGGGTGAAGAGAGAGGAGTGAGAGGGGATAAATTAGGCACACCTGTGAGCTGGGGGAAGGGGGAAATCAATCAACAAGCTGCATGAAGGAGAACAAAGAGGAGTGAGAGTGTCTCTAGGAGAAGAAATTAAAAGTTTACTTAAATTACTTTGCTCACCTTTAAAGGGAGAAACAATAAGCTAAAAGTAAGGTGAGCAATAGTTAAAAAAAGGATTTGCTGGACCGTCTTAACATTCTGGATAAGAAAGCTCCTTAAAGGAGTGTGCTGATCCTTGGAGCAGGTGGTATGAAAGGACTCTTATCTAATTCTGTAACCTGTTTGGATGCACTGGTGGACTTCTTTGCAGTGGCCATCCGATAAGTTCTCTTACACTGCCCTCTCCTTGCTTCTTCCTAATTCACAGTACTCCTTTTTCGCCATACCTCTCTCCTACACACACACACACACACACACACACACACACACACACATGCACTCACGCTTCCTAAACTGAACTGAATGAAATTGAAATACATCCCTACACACTCTCACACACATACTCTCACAGGGTCCTCCTTGCATTGATTTATTTAAAGGACCTTTAAATTTTATTTGGACTGGTATTGGTTTCTGGATTTTTATTTATTTATTAATAGGAAATTTGTGTGTTGAATATAACAAGGTTAAATTCAAGAATGAAACAATGATTTGTGCTATCTGGACTAATTCCCCATCTAATTTAAGATAATATTTAAAAAAAGACTTGACAGTGTAGGATTGTATTTCTTCTCCTGTCTTGCACCCAACATATACACTGTTTAATTGGGGATAAATATATGCTACACTGCAGTCAAGCCAGCCACTGTTTGAATTATGATGTGTGTATTATCATGCAGTTTAGGTACCAGTGCTAGTAACAGCCAAAAAGGACGAAGAAAGACATTTCAGATATCATCTCTGGCATCTTGTATACTCAATAAAAACGTTCTTTTACACATCATATATTAAATAAATCTTATTTAATCTGTGATGTCACGAAAGAAGGCCTAATATTACAAAACTGTGTCCACATTAGGTTTGCTTAGTAGCGCAATGGATTTCTGCTCACATGACCAAATAAAATGTCACGTACCTTTATAGTACATTACTGTACAGAGAGACACACCTCGAAGGACTTTTTAACACTGTGACAGTTCCACATATTCAAACATATATATAAAAACTTTATGACTACATATCTTGTGGATCCAAGTGGATTAAAACAGTGCCAGAAATCATGTAGTGGTATGGTAAAATATGGTAATGCTAGAGGCCTTGGAGTGGACTAAGGCTCTAGAAGAGTGATATTTTCTCCTCGGGATGTAGATTGTATGTATATCAACCTCACTTCAACACCAACACAGTGACAGAAAAGTTGAAACTGAACACCACTGTCAGGGAAAAATAATTGACACAGAAAAGAGTGACATAAAGAATAAATCCAAAGATTGTCTTGAAGAAAACACATAAAAATGCAAAATATCTAAAAAATAAAAAAATCTATCATTTTTAACCCATTTGTTTTATTTTTCAGTGGAACTTTTTTCAGTGACAATACAACTTTTTCCGAAAACATGGCATAACCTCTACATTTAAGTGTGCAGTTGTCCATTTTAAGTTTATTCTGGATTTCTGACAGCAAGTAATAAAGTAACTTGTTATCCAGATTTGATTAATATTGTGGCGCATGGTCAAGCCATTATTACTGTTTATGGGGGACTGAACACTTTTCTGATATTTAACCTTTTCATTACCTTAATAATAACATTCTTATGCACGGGCCACACTTCCTGCTTGAGCAGTGTGTGTGCATCCCAGTAACAGGTAAAAGTAGCATGCACATGCCCAAAAAAGAATTTTAATGCTAGGTGCTGGACCAAAAGGTAAGCATGGAATAAAAAGATAAAGTCCGCACACCAGAAGCTGCTCCTTGAACAATTTATTCATGCATTGTTGTAACGTTTCGGGCCCCTGCCCTTCATCAGACGATGACGTGCATCCCAGTGCCTCTACTTTTGTTTTTGTTTTGTTTTTTGGTATGGCCTGAAATAACTGTAGACATTCACTGTACTCTCTCAACAAAAGTAATTTCTTTACTAACAAGTTAGCACAAGTACAATTCAGTTATTCGATGATAACACTTTGGTTGCTAATCACACATTTGTTTAATGCAGAGATGTACAGCCAGAACAGACCTTCTTTGACCGGGATGTGGAGAAGGCCTTCATGAAGGCCAGTGCAGATCTGTTTGAGAAGAAGACCAAGCCATCCCTGCTGATCTCCAACCAGAATGGAAACATGTACACCCCCTCTGTCTATGGCTGCCTGGCATCACTCATTTCACAGTACGTCTCAGTAGTTGGGACTCCATCCAGATGTAGTGCAAATTTTAGGTGTGTGTGTGTGTGCGTGTGTGCGTGCGCGTGTGCGTGCGCGTGTGCGTGTGTGTGTACCCTCCAGAAGAGTGTATTTTAATATTATTGGTGAGATCTTCAAACAACAGTAATTTATTACTGGAGTTTGTTGTAGATTAACAGAAGTCACTGTGAGCTAACCACTTTTGATCTGCAAAATTACTACTCTAAATCTTGGCATGGCTGATTAAAATAGTTGAAAAATCTTGGTGTTGTAGTATATAAGGAAAGTCTTTGTTGTCTGTGTTGTAGACACACACCTTCACAGATAGCAGGAGAGAGGATTGGAGTTTTCTCCTATGGTTCAGGATTTGCTGCTACTCTGTATTCTCTCAGAGTCACACAAGACCACACACCCGGTAAGTCAACAATGGTTCAATTTAGTTGTGTGATGTGGATGAAATTAGAATGTATACTCATTATAAAATTTTAGAGGCGAATAATGGTGTGTTTTTCCTTGTGATTTGTTGACTGTTTGTTTCAGGATCTGGTCTGGACAAACTTGTTTCCAGCCTAAGTGACCTGAAGGTCAGACTGGACTCAAGGAAGAAGGTGTCACCTGCTGTCTTCTCTGAGAACATGAAGCTGAGAGAGGAGACACATCACTTAGGTATGACTCTGCTGTCACTGCTCCTCATGTCTGATTCTGCCAGTCTAATTGGTTATTTACACTGACAATTGCAAGTCTGTCAGAAATTAGAAGGGGATTATGCTGTCTGGATGCTATTTTTTTTTTTTTTAAAACACATTAAAGTTTTTTGGGGTGCATAGTCGAGTAAGGGATAATGCCTGATGAGGTGTCCATTATCAGGCTGATGTGGAGGATTCAATTTCATTTATAAAGCCGTCGTCGTTGTCGTCGTCGTCGTCCTCCACTTATCCGGGTCCGGGTCGCGGGGGCAGCAGCCTCAGCAAGGAAGCCCAGACAGTTCTCTCCCCAGCCACTTCCATCAGCTCTTCCGCGGGAACCCCGAGGCGTTCCCAGGCCAGCCGGGTGATGTAGTCCCTCCAGCGTGTCCTGGGGCGGCCCCGAGGTCTCCTCCCGGTTGGACATGCCCGAAACACCTCCCAAGGGAGTCGTCTCGATGTGGAGGAGCAGCGGCTCTACTCCGAGTCCCTCCCGAATGTCTGAGCTCCTCACCCTATCCCTAAGGCTGAGCCCAGCCACCCTGCGGAGGAAACTCATTTCGGCCGCTTGTATTCGCGATCTCATTCTTTCAGTCACTACCCAGAGCTCGTGACCATAGGTGAGGGTTGGAACGAAGATCGACCGGTAAATCGAGAGCTTCGCTTTCTGGCCAAGCTCCCTTTTCACCACAACGGACCGGTTAAGTGCCCGTATCACTGCTGACGCTGCCCCAATCCGCCTGTCAATCTCCCGCTCCATCCTACCCTCACTCGTGAACAAGATCCCGAGATACTTAAACTCCTCCACCTGAGGAAGGACCTCCCCCCTGACCTGGAGTGGGCAATCCACCCTTTTCCGGCTGAGGACCATGGCCTCGGACTTGGAGGGGCTGATTCTCATCCCAGCCGCTTCACACTCGGCTGCGAACCGCCCCAGTGAGAGCTGGAGGTCACTGTTCGATGGAGCTAGGAGGACCACGTCATCCGCAAAAAGCAGGGATGAGATTCTCCCATCACCGAACCTGACACCCTCCACCACTCGGCTGCGCCTAGAAATTCTGTCCATAAAAGTTATGAACAGAACCGGTGACAAAGGGCAGCCCTGGCGGAGTCCAACCTCACCGGGAACAGGTCCGACTTACTGCCAGCCACGCGAACCAGACTCATGCTCCTTCGGTACAGGGACTGGATGGCCCTTAGCAAGGGGCCACCCACCCCATACTCCGGAGCACCCCCCACAGGATGCCCCTGGGGACACGGTCGTAAGCCTTCTCCAAATCCACAAAACACATGTGGACTGGTTGGGCGAACTCCCATGCCCCCTCCAGCACCCTGGCGAGGGTAAAGAGCTGGTCCATGGTTCCGCGTCCGGGACAAAAACCACATTGCTCCTCCTCGATCCGAGGTTCAACTATCGACCGGACCCTCTTCTCCAGCACCCTGGAGTAGACCTTACCGGGTAGGCTGAGAAGTGTGATCCCCCTGTAGTTGGAACACACCCTCTGGTCCCCTTTCTTGAAAATGGGGACCACCACCCGGTCTGCCACTCCAGAGGCACTGCCCCGATGTCCACGCAATGTTGCAGAGGCGTGTCAGCCAAGACAGCCCTACAACATCCAGATCCTGAGATATCCGGGACGATCTCATCACCCGGGGCTCCGCCGCCTCGGAGTTGTTTCACCACCTCGGCGACTTCTGCCCCAGAAATTGGGCGACCCGCCCCTGAGACCCCCGTCTCTGTTTCCTCACTGGAATACGTGTTGGTGGGATTGAGGAGCTCCTCAAAGTATTCCTTCCACCGCCCGACAATGTCCCCAGTTGACGTCAGCAGCTCCCCACCCCCACTGTAAACAGTGTGAGCAAGTTGCCGCCTTCCCCCCCTGAGGCGCCGGACGGTTTGCCAGAACCTCTTTGGAGCCGATCGATAGTCTTCCTCCATGGCCTCACTGAACTCCTCCCACGCCTGAGTTTTTGCCTCCATGACTGCCGCCGCCGCGCTCTGCTTGGCCCGCCGGTACCCATCAGCTGCTTCCGGAGACCCACAGACCAACCATGCCCTGTAGGCCTCCTTCTTCAGCCTGATGGCTCCCCTCACCTCTGGTGTCCACCAGCGGGTTCGGGGATTACCGCCGCGACTGGCACCAGCGGCCTTGCGGCCACAGCTCGCAACCGCCGCCTCAACAATGGCAGAGCGGAACAAGGCCCATTCGGACTCAATGTCCCCTCCGCCTCGGGACGCGGTTGAAGCTCTCCCGAGGTGGAGTTGAAGATCATCTGGACAGGTTCTTCCGCCAGGCGTTCCCAGCAGACCCTCACTGTTCGCTTGGGCCTGCCAGGTCTGCGCGCGCCTTCCCCACCATCTGATCCAACTCCCCCAGGTGGTGATCAGTTGACAGCTCTGCTCCTCTCTTCACCCGAGTGTCCAGAACATATACGACTACAAAGTCGATCATTGACCTGCGACCTAGGCTGTCCTGGTGCCACGTGCACCGATGGACATCCTTATGTTTGAACATGGTGTTAGTTATGGCCAAACTGCGACCCGCACAGAAGTCCAATAACTGAACACCACTCGAGTTCAGATCGGGCAGGCCGTTCCTCCCAATCACGCCCCTCCAGGTCCCGCTGTCATTGCCCACATGAGCGTTGAAGTCCCCCAGCAGAACAATGGAGTCCCCGGTTGGGGCACTGTCCAGCATCCGTCCCAGGGACCCCAAAAAGGGTGGGTACTCTGAACTATTGTTCGGTGCATAAGCACAGACAACAGTCAGGACCCGTTCCCCGACCCGAAGGCGCAGGGAAGCAACCCTTTCGTCTACTGGGGTAAACCCCAACGTACAGGCAGAGAGTCTGGGGGCTATCAGAAAGCCCACCCCGGCCCTCCGCCTCTCACCCGGAGCAACTCCAGCGAAGGAGAGAGTCCAACCCCTCTCAAGGACTAGGGTTCCAGAGCCGGAACTATGTGTCGAGGTGAGGCCGACTATATCTAGCCGGTAACGCTCAGCCTCTTCCACAAGCTCCGGCTCCTTCCCCGCCAGAGAGGTGACATTCCATGTCTGTAACCGAGGATCGGACCGCCAAGGCCCCCGCCTTGGTCTGCTGCCCAATCCACGTTGCACCAAACCCTTCTGGATCCCTCTACGGGTGGTGGGCCTGCAGGGGGACGAACCCATGTAGCCGGTTCGGGCTGGGCCCAGCCGGACCCCATGGGCGAAGGCCCGACCACCAGGCACTCGCCCACGGACCCCAACCCCAGGCCTGGCTCCAGGGCGGGGCCCCGGTAACCCTCCGGGCCGGGTACACTTGTCCTTGATCATAACCATCATGAAGGGTCTTTTATAAAGCCCAATATCATAAATCACAATTAGCCTCAGAGGGCTTCACAGCATACGACATCCCTCTGTCCTTTGGACCCTTGTAGGGGGAAAAAGAAATTGTAGAAACCTCAGGAAGAGCAACTGAGGAGGGATCCCTCTTCCAGGACAGGCAGGCATGCAATAGATGTCGTACAGAACAGATCAACACAATAAAGTTGCTGTAATCCATATGACAAAGTGATACATAGGGAGAGAGAGGGACAGAGAGAGAAATTGACAGAGAGACTGAGATGCAGGGCAGACAGTAATGACAATAGCTACAATAAGATTAATTTTAGTAATAATATTACAGTAATGATAACAGTAATTGTGGTAGATATGTTCTAAGTATATATTAATATATGATAGGAAATGTATGTGACAATAAACCATATGTGTATAATAGAAGAATAACTAATAGATAAAAATAAATAGAAGTATAACTAATAATAGCAGTAGTCGGAGGCATCAGGCAAGACCACGGCAGCAGCACAAACATGACGCACCATCCAGGCGTAGCTGTGATACGAGGGAATTTGCGAGACAGTGGAGCACAAAGGCTCCGGAGAAGAAGCAAAGTTGGTGGCATGCCATAAAGTTGAGTTAGTGATTTGCAGTAATAGGACCAACCAAGCTTTCTGTCCTTTTCCAAATCTCTTTAATGTTACCACAGAAATAAGGAAGAAGCAAACCTGGCTGACGTTTACCTGACTTGATGTCTACTTGATGTAGCTATGCATTAGCTAGCTGGTTAGCTAGATCTTTAACATTAGCTTACTTTATTTACTTGACATTATACAATGTAACCTGTCCATTAAGATTGTGACAGTACTCCAGTAACATGTCTTAACCATCCTCAAAATTTGTTTTTCTTTCCAACCATTTTTAACCAGCTTATGTAGAATATTTCACGCATCTCATACAGTTTTCACAGAACAGACCATCCCATCTTTTATATCTGTATTCCATCTGACTTTCAATATGAAAAGCAGTGAATGAATTTACTTGGTTTTTAAAATTATATCCAAGTCAACTCAACATTTCATCCCAAGATATTTAATGTTCAAACTCATAAACTTTATTGCTTTTTGTACAATATACTCTTATTCTGAATTTGAAGTCTGCAATGCATCACCAAAAAGTAACAACAAAAGACTGGAAAAGTTGTGGAATGCTCACAAAAAACAGTTGGGAACTAGGCTTGTGCCAAGTTCCGGTTTAACCGGTTTGGTCCGGTTTAAGAGCTCCACCCGGTTTAATTCGCGTCAACCGGATAAACCGGGGAGAAGAGAGAAAAAAAAAAAAAAAAAAAAAGCTTTTCACATCAGCGGTGTGTCAAGGGACTATATTCAACTTATCTTGCATTGTAACATGCATTATGACAACTTAATGAGATTTATGTTTTGTTTAGTCTTTAGTCAGCTGGAAAATTTTCAAACTGGCACAAGCCTATTAGGAACATTCCACAGGTATACAGGTTAACTGGTAACAGATTAAATAGGATATAGGATCTTCTGTATCTCTCCGTCCTGCATCGAAGAGAGAGGAGCCATTCACCACAGTTTTTTTTGGTCCATCAAGGTGTTGTGCAGTGGATAACCAGGGTTGTTCACGATGGCCTTGGACATCTTCAGTGTGCATCTCTCCACCACCTCCTCCAGTGTGTCTAACCTGACTCCAATCACAGAGCCAGCTCTTTTGACTAGTTTGTCCAGCCGCCTTGCATCTTTGTGTCTGATGCTTCCTCCCCAGCAGACTGCAGCATAAAATAACACACTTGCCACCACAGACTGATAAAACATCTGCAGCATCTTACTGCAGATGTCGAGAGATCTGAGCTTCCTCAAGAAAAACAGGCGGCTGTGCCCCTTTTTGTAGAGAGCGTCTGTGTTTAGGGACCAGTCCAACTTATTATCCAGGTGTACACCTAGATACTTATAGCTTGGCACCACCTCGATGTCCACCCCACAGGTATTCACTGGCTGAAGAGGGGGCTTGGACCTGCGGAAATGTATGATCATTTCCTTTTGTCTTTGAGGTGTTGCTCTGTTGTAGATTCCTCTCCAGTTTCTTTTTGTATTCCACCTTTGCCATCTTCAGTCTCTTCTTCAACTCATGTTGCACTTGTTTGAGCCGTGCTTTGTCACCATCTCTAAAAGCTGCCTTCCTCTCATTGAGGATTGCCTTTATGTCACTAGTAGTCCGAGGTTTGTTATTGTGGAAACAGCGTACAGTCTTTGTAGGTATGACTGTGTCTTTACAGAAGTTGATGTAATCAGTAAAACAGTCAACCTGTCTATCAATGTCCATGATGTTCTCCTCTGTTTCCAGCAGCACATCCCAGTCTGTGCATTCAAAGCAGTTTCTTAGAGCCTCAGTAGCCTAGCCTCTGGTGTCCATTTCCTGACTGTGAGTATAGTTGCAGACTGCCTCCACACATGGGGTTTGTAACATGTCTGCAGAAGAACCAAGTTGTGATCTGACCTGCCCAGTGGTGGTAAGGCAGTGGCTCTGTAAGCTTCTTTGATATTGGTATACAGCAGATCAAGGGTTTTATTTTCTCTGGTATATGACTGAATTCTCTTGGTACATAATATGGCCTCATACCAACTGCCAAAAGTTCAATATCTGGACAACACATCTTCTCCTTGACAATAATATGTGCAGGACTGCACCATCTCTGGTTCACAAATAAAGCCAGGCCCCCACCTTTTTTCTTGCCACTAGCTTTAGAGTCTCTGTCCGATCGTATGAGAGTGAAGCCAGGTAGATCCACGTTGAGAGTCTGAGATGTTTTGATTCAACCACGTTTCCGTAAAAACACGAGACTGCACTCACTGTATACTTTATGAGTCTTCACCAATATCTCCAGTTCATCACTCTTGTTGGGTAGAGAGTTGACATTTCCCATGATGACTGATGGCAGAAAGGGTTTATATCTCCATTTTCAAGCCTTCACCTTTACACCAGCACGGCAACCACGAAAACACCTCTTCATCTCAGCTGGAATAGGATGGTGTCCTCCAGACTTGCTCCGTTTCAACGAAAAAAGCTCCTCTCTTGAATAAACTTTTCTCTTCACAGAATTATCCATTAACATTGAATGCCCATGACTTTTGACTCCTTAGGCATTAAAACTGACTGGATTATATGAAGCATATTACTGCATGGGCTCGGGAACACTTTGGAAAACCATTGTTGGTAAACACAGTTTGTTGCTGAATCTGCGAATTCAAGTTAAGACTCTACCATGCAAAGTGAAAGCCATATATCAACAACATCCAGAAACACAGCTAACTTTTCTGGGCCCAAGCTCATCTGAGATGGACTGACACAAAGTGGAAAAGTGTGCTGTGGTCTTGACAAGTCCACATTTCATGGTGGCTGGTCCAAATTGTTTTAGGAAATGATAGACATCATGTCGTCTGAGCTAAAGAGGAAACGGACCATCCACATTGTTATCAGCACAAATTCAAAGGCAGCATCTGTGATGGTATGGCAGTGTGTTTGTTTCAATAGAATGGCTACCTTGTACATCTGTGAAGACTCCATTAATGCTGAAAGGCACATACTGGTTTTAGAGCAGCGTGCTGCCATCTCAACATCTTTTCCATGGATGTCCCTGTTTATTCTAGCAGCACAATGCCAAGCCACATTCTGTATGTTCCAACAATGTGGCTTCGTTGCAAAAGGGACCTAGAGGTGCTAGACTGACCTTCCTACAGTCCAGACTTGTCTCCCATTCAGGGCCGGCCCAAGCCTCCATGGGGCCCTAAGCAAAATTTGATTTTGGGGCCCTCTATTACTGCCAATAATAATGATTATTGATCATTCACACACCTGCTGTAAGTTATTTCATGTTCTACTCTGTCATCACTTGTGAAACTAGATGTGAAAACTTTTTGTTGTCGTTAGATTATAATCCACAGTGATTAAGGCCATGGAAGCAGACAGCAGATTTGCAAACTTGCTGAAAAATCTTTCCATTAATATTTGGCAAAGTCAGCAACTCACCCTACTGGCCACACAGAGAATCAATACATAAAACGAAATGGTCGCAAATTCAGCTACAAGAGCAGCCTGGGGTTGATTTACACTTAATATTCAAAGTGATATAGTACTAAGTGGGATACCAAATGTCATCTAGACCAAGTGAAAGTAACAAAATAAACCAGTCATTTATTGTAAACACAATCTGCTTTATTATTTTTTGTTTTAAATAAACTGCAACACAGAGGGGATAGTGGGCACAGTGGATGGATCAAAGGATGGAGATGGACCTAAGATGAAAAACAACAACAAAAGCTAGTCATGTTAGATGTCATATTACACTTGAAAATTATGCTGCTTATTTTCTAAGTAAAATAGTACAGCTATAGCTTGTAATAAGAAAACAATCTGCCAGTGGAACAACTGAAGATTGCTTGAGAAGTTTTGAAATAATATCCATTTGTCTAAAAACATGTCCCTTTTCATATGATTATGTCTTATATTAAAAATGATTCATCTCAGAATGTTCTGCAGTACGCTGAGCAATTACAAAGGCTGTTTTGTTGTTAATTTACCAGGTAGAGCTGAGGTTGCAGCAGACACAGAGGGGACAGTGGGCACAGTGGATGAAGCAGAGGATGGAGATGGACCTAAGCTGAAAAACATGTCCCTTGTCATATGATTATATCTTATATTAGTATATCTTAATGAGATAATTTGACTAGAAATTAAATATATATGGTGACAGTTTTTCCCTCACCTGATTCATTAGCCTTGGCTGAGCCTGAGGAGGTGGACTGCCCTCCTCGACAGAGAGCTCAACGCTACTCCAACGCAGCCCTGGGGAGTTTACAGTCTGGATTAAGCTATAGATTCAGTATTTAGAATTGGACTGTTTTGGTTCTGACCAAAACAGTCCAATTCTAAATACTGACAAGTTGACTAACAATTACAAACACCATCAAAGCACACTGTCAAAAAGTACAAATGCATTTATCAGTCTTTGCACTGGTCCAAACTCTGGTGAGATGATGTCGGCACTCAGAATTAATCTCACACAGGATTTGATTTGATACGTAGAATCCTGCATCTCTCACTGCTTGCATTATTGTATTCATTTTTTTTTTTCAATTCATCCACACAGCCAGCTACGTCCCCCGAAGCTCAGTGGAGGATCTTTTCCCAGGTACATGGTACCTCACACGAGTGGATGACAAACACCGCAGGGAATACGCTCGAAGACCTCTGGATGATGACCTGGCAGCAGAGCCAGAACTTGTTCGCTCCAGCACTGCTAATGAGGTACAAGATAATCAATGTTAGGACAGAGTTTCCTACTTTCAACACTGTATTAAAAGTAGATCACAAAATTTTATACACAGCCTTTACATCTGTAAATGTAGTGTATGACTAGTGCATGGTAAAAACAGTTGGTGTACATGTGGGATTCTAGTCTGAGAAATGTGTCTAATTTAACCTTGTGTGTCGATTTAAACAAAGGATAATTCTGTTTTAAGAAGATAATGAGGATAAAATGTTTTTATTCAATACATTTTCAACTAAAAGTCAGATCATTGAGGAGGAGTGGAATTATTTCAGATTATTTCAAGTTTCTCCTGCTTTGATGTTTTGTTTTGTTTTGTGTTTTTTAAACTCTCCATTGTTGTTACAGTGTAAAGATATGTTTTTCTTTTCTCCAAAAAGAAAAACATATCTTTACACTGTAACAACAATGGAGAGTTTAAAAAAAAAAAAAAAAAAAAAACAAGATAAAAACTAACGCAGCAGACCCAAAGATTATCTTTTTGATGCCTTTGCACCAGTGATAGCTGTAGCTGGAGGCATTATATTTTTGGGTTGTCCGTCTGTACAGAAGTCTGTCCCATTTTTGTGAATGCATATCTCAAAGAATGCCTTGAAGGAATTTCTTTAAATCTGGCACAAACATTCTCTTGGACTCCAGGATGAACCGATTAGATTTTGGCAGTCAAAGATTAAAGTCACTATGACCTTGCATCTTTCTCATTCTTGAATACAGTATCTCAAGAAAAGGGGAATTTCTTCAGATTTTGCACCAACGTTTACTTGGAATGAGCAATGAACTAATTTGATTTTGGTGGTCAAAGGTCAAAGTCATTGTGACTTCACGAACCATGTTTTGGCCACAATTTAAGAATTATTAGGTTCATCATGACAAAACATCACACAAATGTCTAATGGGATATAATAATGAATGGATGACATTTTATATACCAAAGATCAACCTTAGTGTCATCATAATATTCTGCATAAAACATAAAGCATAAAAGAATGACTGCTTGTTACTGCAAATGAAAGCATTCTTTCCATTAGAGCAAAGCAGCAGCGTGGTGAATATGACATAAATGATGTCCTACTGATTTGAATAGTGCTGAGGAAATGTAGTAACGCTGAATTTATCAGTTCAGTATAATTTCCGTTTATAAGATGTATTGGAAAATTTGAAGAAATACTCATCTCTCATTGGTTGATAGGTCTGACAATAAGATAGCAGAGCTAAGCTTACACAGTTAGTGTAAGTGTGTAAGTGTAAGTTAGTGAATAATATCCATCATTCATGGATATACTAAGATTTGTTTTACTGGTTTAAAAAGGGATGCAGTGGCTCAAACATCCTCTCACGCTCATGAAGATGATACACGCAGAGCATAAGTAATACAAGTTACAGCTAACAAACTTTGCATTGCACTGTAACCAGCTAAACTGTTTACAATGATAGTGTGACACAAACTAGCTTAGTCTCATGTTAGATAGCCAGAAAGTTTTACATGTTATTGGTCTGAAAAAATTTGGGATAGTCCCGATATCCAAGTAGTTGTCCCGAATCCTGCCCTAATTGTCCCGAAAATTACACTAGAGCAGAGTGTGGAGTAGTTATTGCCTGATAAAACATTAAAAACTGATCATGGTGGCTGAGTCCTGCAGCTCCCGCCGGCTGCACATTGGCTGCAGCAGTTACATGAATTATGAGCGTTGTAGTTTTTAAATTGTGTATACCAGTGGTGCGAATTGATAATCAAATAATTTTCATTCATTCATTGGTGACAACATAGAGTCTGGTGACACAGGACCTGATGAAAAGGCAGCTAAAAAGCGCAAACGTCTCTGCAGGTACTGGGAGGAGTGGGGAGGGAAATACCCCAGGCTAACTGCAGCCTTACAAGATACAAAGTGTTTTGCAAAGTTTGTCAAAAAGAATTTGGCATTTCGCACGGAGGGGACTTGAACGTCAGGCTACATGCTAGCAGCAAACAACATATCAGTAACAGCACAACTGTACAGACCAACACGTTGGTCTTATCCGTCTTTAAGCGGGAGGATGACTCCATGTACAATAAAATAGCTGCTGCTGAACTGACCTCCGTGTTCCACTGTGTGACCAACCAACAGTCATACAGATCGCTTGACTGTGCTATGAAGTTAACACCAAAACTGTACACTGATTCCACTATAGCTAAACACATCAGCTGTGGTCGCACAAAATCAGAAGCACTTGTCACAAATATACTGGCACCCCTCGCATCTGACTTCACCCAGAGCCTTGAGTCAGAGGACATGTAGAAGACATGTATATTGCAACTGATGCCTCTAATAAAGGCAATGTGAAAACATTCCCCCTCTCTGTAAGATTCTGGATGCCCGAGCAAGGTATCCAAAACAGGGTTCTGGATTTCTTTGAACAGGCAGCTTGAGGACTCAGATGCTGTCACACACACCTTACTGCAGAAGTTAAAGGAACACAAACTCAGCATCCGTAACATCTCGGCCTTCTCGGCTGATATTGTGGCTGTGAATTACGACAGAAAGCACTCCGTTTACCAAAATCTGAAACAACACAACAGCAAGATCCTGCCTGCAAACTGCCCAGCTCACATAATCCAAAATGCAGTAAAACCTGCCAGCAATGCACTGAAAACAGATGTGGAGACTATAGTGATTAAAACATGCAATCATTTCAGCTGTTCTGCCAAGAGAGTGGCCACCCCCAAAGAAATGTTTGAATTTGTTGACATGAAGTACCTTACCTTGTGATGCCATGTCCCAACACGTTGGTTGAGCCTGCTCCCTGCAATTAACAGACTTGTCAACACCTGGCCAGCTGTGTGCAGCTACTTCTTGTCGCTGGGACGAGAGGAGAGCCCCCGTGTCATCTGGGATGCGCTGCAGCGAGCTGGAGGCCACTCTCCTCTTTTTGCAAAACACTCTGAAGATTTTTTCTGATACTGTGCTGAGCCTTGAGAGTGACCGTTTCACCTAGGTTGAAATGTATGCGCTGATGAACGGCCTCTGAACCAAACTCCAGCAGCACAAAAAGATGTTTTCTTTAGAGCAAAACTTGACCGTGTCTTCGCCTCCTCCGTTGCTTTTAGTGTTGACAGGCTCCAGAGAGACTTTATCAGCTTCTATGATATCGCGGAGCAATACCTTGAGAAATGGTTTGACTTCTCTGAAACTGGGCACCTGTTCAACATCCAGTGTTTCAACCTCAAGGAAAAACAAGAAATCAGCTACCGGCAAGTGACCGCAGCTGCATCCGCCCTTCAGATGGAAGAGGATCTCGACATGGTTGAGCTCTACAATGAGAGCTGTGTCCTGAAAGAGATCTTGCCTCACCTGGAAACACAGTGTCACCCTGTAGGTGAGCTTTGGACCCAAGCGCTAAAGAGCAGGTCTGTCCTTGGTCCTGAGCATCCCTGTGAGCAACGCTTACTCTGAGCAGGTGAAATCATCATGAAAGGTGCCTTGACTGATGTGAGAAACTGATGCTCATTTAACCTGGTCCGCTGCAAAATCAAAGTGAAGATGAATTTACAGATGAGCTGTGCAGACTTCCACAAATTAATCCTAGGAAAGACAAGAGTGCTGGCAGCAGTCAAATCCTCCGCCAAATATGCCAGCGACAGGCCTCCACAATCCAGTCTTCCTAGGAGGTAGCAGAAGTGAATTTAAAGTTTTGTTGCTGTTATCCTACACACAAAGTACTAAATACACCCCTTTTGTCCCATTTTTTTGCTTTATAGAGTAGATGAAGAGAGCGCAAGTTGCAGCCGCGAGGACAGGGAAAGTGCAGGCAGCCAGGAGAAGGAGTGATTTGCACGTTGCAGTGCAGCCTCTTGTTCTTACTGTTCAAAACTGTTCTACCAACTTGTTCTACAAACCAATACACCATGAAATTGGAAAAGAGGAAAAAGATTGAAGGAAAATATTGAACAAATTGTTAAAATTAAATCAGGGAACTGATCACAGATGTATTGTGTCTGTGTGTTTTTACATCTGTTGTTGCTTTAATTTGCAGCTATGCCTTTAATGAAGTTGACATGTCATGACACACAAGCCCCCCCACTGTCCACGTAGCCTTGGCAATAAACTGACAAGAATTTGATGATTAAATGTCAAGGTCATTGTGACCTTGCATCTGTCATTCTTGTGAATCCAATAATGCAAGAAGGCCTTGAAATTTGGCACAAACGTCCACTTGGACTCAAATGCTGCGAGGGTCATAAGGACAGAGGGATGTCGTATGCTGTAAAGCCCTGTGAGGCAAATTGTGATTTGTGATATTGGGCTTTATAAATAAAATTGATTGATTGAAATGAACTGATTAGAATTTAGTGGTCAAAGGTCAAGGTAATCTCATATTACATGTTTTTGGCCATAATTCAAGAATTTGTATGCTAATTATGACAAAATGTCACATAAATGTCTTAACAGGATAAAATGATAAAGTGCTAACATTTTCTATCCAAACGGTCAAAGGTCAGCTTTACTTTGACGACATAATGTTCTGCAAAAACACTTTCTTGGCCACTACTGAACATCATATCTCAGTAACAGAAGGGGAGACATTTGGTAAGATACTGAATTGGTGACACTTATCTTAGGTGTCCACCTTGAAACTGTGCTGATTGTTTAGATCTTCTGTGCTGTTAGGGAGAAGATGTGTATGAAGCACCCATGTTTTGAAAGACATGGATGTAAACTTTAAGTGCACTGCTGCGCTCAAGCATACAACCACGTGGCAGTAATTTCAGTGTTATACAAAGTGGAAAATTACAGTAACTTGTAATGTCTTGTAATTTACAAGAGGAGACAATTTTCAGGAAGGCAGCATTTGACAAAGTTTATAAAGTTACCCTTAACTCTACAACTCACAAAATGCAGTGATTTTATTTAAATGTGTCTGGTATTTTCTCCCCAGGTGACAAATTAGTGTATTGTGTTACTGTACTCTTTAGCCTGTGTCCAAAACACATTGCACCATGTGTCCATGAAGAAATATGAGTAGGTCGTGCTTATAACTGCTGCATGGAATGCTACATAATGTCAACCAGGGAAGGATTGCTGATTAAATGTCCAACAGTTAGGTCTGACAGCAAAGCTTAATGTCTTGTTTGTTTGAGAAGTGATTAAAGATTCAGCGTGAACAATGGATAAATGAAAGATATATTTGCCTTTGTGTAGATTAATTTCACTTAAATTATTTGAAATGGGTTTTTTTTAAATTATAGTTAACCTTATTTGTTAACTTGTTACACACAAGAATAATGTGTGGACAAAGGTGATTTATTCTTTCATTTGTAAATTAATGGCAATATTATTTGCCTAACGGAAATCTAACCTGTCCTCTGTATCAGCTGTCTGACTGTGGCTGGGCAAGGTTAGTTGAGAGTGATTCAAAGTTAGCAGGAAAGCCACATCTAGATGGCTGATAGCCAAAGGATGACAGAAGCAGATTTCCACTTGGCCGATAATATTGCAACAATAATTAAGGCATGTATCTTGAATGTAACAAAGGTGCCAGACTTAATACAATTCTGTGGTTGTGGGGGTGGTCAGATCTGTAAAATGTTCCTGCTTTTTTTTAATCCTTTGCCAATCACATCCCTGATAACAGAGCAGTAGATCAGAAATGTTATTTACCCTAAACCATTAAGTGCTTTATAAACCAGCAGTTCATGTTATGATGTTAATGGTCTGTTTTCCTCCTTCAGCACATCCCCAGTCCAGCCAAGAAAATGCCTCGCATCCCTGCAGCCACTGCTGGCCCTGAGGCTGCCATCAGCAACTGAGAGCACTCTGCTTACCTCTGAGAGGTATCAAGGTCCAACAGTTTAGAAACTGTAATAACTAGACAACACTACAAGACAGAAGGCTAGAAAGAGACAACGGCGTCACCTCCAAAATCATTATTCATTGAATTTAACTAGGTTGGAGCAGAGTGTCATGAAAGTGTACAGTGTTCTGTGAAGGCCCGTGGACAGCTGTAGCCACTCCTCAGCTACATGTAGCCTTCCCATTATCTACATGTAATACTGTCAGACAGTAAACTCCATATTTGTCTAGTCTAGGGTCTATTTTGAACACAATAATGATTTGTTTTAACAGTCCTTTTATTTCAATATTAACGTTTGTACATATTATCCTCTTGCATTCGTGCAAAATGGACAGTTATATTTGGGAGAAGTACAGGCAGATGTTTGCATAGGGTGTTGCTGATACTGAGTTAAACAAGCAGACTTCCTCCTGGCAGCTGGCAGCCAGTGACAGGAAGAGGAAATGGATATTAATTAATTAATGTGGCTGCAGGCGTCCTGCTGATTAAAAGATTGAAGAGAAGTGGGCCTCATCAGTAATGTATTAAAGTAGTGTTACTGTTGCCACAACAACCCAATGTGAGATGGAGTTCATACCCCTGCTCTGCTGTTTGTGTTCAGTACTACAGCTTTCAATGAAAGCATGTGGTCAGCTTTCTACAGGACTCTGCAGGTTGATTATGTGACCAAACATCAGGAACAGTGGGACTCAAGACTCAAAGTAATGCCCAGAGGGCTTCAGAGTCCTCTCTCAGCATGCACATAGTGGGTGGAGTCTCATTTTAAACTGTTGTTGACTGCTGTAGCTGAGCTATGCATCCGCACAGAACATGTAAACTGTCTTACACTTGGTAAAAAAAAAAAAAAAAATCCTTAAGCAGAGGATTAGCTCTGTTCGAGAGATACATGTTCAACTAAGGCTGTTCTGGACAACACCAGTGGCATATGGAGTAATCCATAATGATGGATTATTCCATTTGCTTTTATTACCATTAAATGTTGATAGTGATAGTGATTGATTTGATAGTGAGTAGCTGCTGCTGTTCTACATCAGGTTTACTCCCCCTTCCAAAGAAATGCTCTGATTTTCAGTCTATTAAGAAACTGCATGAGATGTACTGCAGCATACAGTGTAATAGGTCATATGTTTTAAAAAATACTTGTTAACACATTTTTTTCTGTTGATAAAACAAATAGTTGGTTAATCGATAAGTTGATTATCAGTAAATGTTTAATAAATTAGACATTCAACTAATTTATCGAGCAAAAAGGAAAAACATTCTTTGGTTTCAGTGTCTCAATTGTTGTTGGTTTTTAAAATGTTTTTTACAGAGTTGATGAGTAGTTAGATTGGATATGATTGTCAGATTGGATATGATTGTCAGTTGCAGCCTATCTTTTTCTACATCTACTGCAAAACCAGAGGTAGTGTCTGTCTCACCGCTCGCACATGTATCGTAACACATACTGTAACTGTTCACTATAATGGAGAAAGATAGAGTACCCAGTAAGGTAGTTTAAAATTGTGGTCATCACAACATAAGGAATTGCAGTGGTCATCCTTGAGTGTCTATGAGCTCTTCTCATTGTAATGTTGCTCAGTAGTAGAACTCACAGAAGAGTGCTGTCAGCATAAGTGGATTTGGACATTTCTTTCACCAGTGACACCTAAAAGAAAAAATCATTAAACTAGTGTCATTCTTAAAAGTACAATCAGCAAGATACTGTATAGCTTTTTAGTGCAACCCTCTCAGATTTGACTAAAATATACAGTGGTGGAAAGAAGTTTTCGGACACCCTTAAAATTTTACACAATCTCAAATATTATCATGAAATATTTGTGGAAAAATCTTTTTTGTGTTTCAAAAGGTGTGGCTGCATTAGACAGATACAAACAAATACAAATTATATTTTTTTGTTTATTGTTTACAAGAAAAACTAAATTCTTGACAGTTTCGATATGTCAGTTCTCAACATTGTCGGTATCAAAGTCAACAAATAACAGAGAATGTGTTCAAAACTGAACAAAAAATAAATAAACCATCACATCATCAAATTAATATTTAGTAGTCCTGCCATTGGCACGTAGTAGAGCTCTAATCCTGGCTGGCATGTTCCCCACGAGCCTTTCACACTGTTGAGGGGTAATCTTGTCCCATTCTTCTTGAATTACTGCTTTTAATTCTTCTAAATTCTTTGGTTTATGCTTTGAAACAGACCTTTTGATAATCCACCACAGATTTTCAATGGGGCTCATGTCCGGGGATTGAGCTGGCCACTCTAAGACCTGATACTGTGCTCCTGCAGCCAAGTTCTACTGGCCTTGGAAGTGTGGCAACGGGCATTATCGTGTTGCAACATCCATTTTTTACCTCCACCGAAGCTGAAGGGAGCATGTGGGTTTCGAGAATGGTACAATACTTGGTAGAGTTCAATGTGCCATCACAGACAGTGAGATGACCAACACCAGCAGCACTCATGCATCCCCAAACCATGATACTGCCTCCACCATGCTTGACAGTAGGTACTGTACATGCTGGAGATAATGCTTTGCCTGGCCTTCTGTGTACCCTCACATTAGTAGGAGGAAGATAACGCTGGAAACTGGACTCATCTGACCACAAAATCTTCTTTCAATTCCTGGCTGTCCAGTTCTTGTGTGCCTGGGCCCAACGACGCCGAGCTAACCTCTGTCTCTCATTGATCAGGGGCTTCTTGATAGCCTTGTAGGACCTTAAGCCATGATCTAAAAGTCGGCCACGTACAGTGTGGGTGGAACACTGGACACCAGTTTGGTTTGACCACTGCTGCTGAAGCTCCTGTGATGTCATTCGGCAGTTTTGCCTGCACATGCGGATCAGGATGCGGTCATTTCTTGCTGAAGAAGCCCTTGGACGCCCAGATCTTGGTTTGTCTTCCAAGCTGTTGGTTCGTCTGTATTTCTGCAGAGTGTATCCAACTGCTGAAGGACTGCATCTGCACTTCTTGGCCATCTGGCGGCAGCTGTACCCTTCCTGGCTGAGAATCTTTATCTTCAGGCGTGTTTCCTGCGTTAGGTTCCTTGTTTTAGCCATTTTTGTGTCTGAAGAACTTTCAAATGTGCTGGCTTTATGTAGACACGAAGCTTGGCAACAAAAATTGTGTCTTTTAATAAAAAGAACGACCTTCATCACTGGTACCAAAATGACCCAATACTCAAAATTTCTTATGTATTTTTGTGGAACCAATCAATTTTAAGTTTTTAATGGCTTTTTTAGGATTTATTTAGTATTTTGGCTGTGACTGTACTAAAAGAAATTGCACTTGAAGACCTAAGAGTGATTCTTAATGCAATATTTACAAATGCATGGGGTGTCCGAAAACTTTTTTCCACCACTGTATATGTTGGGACAAGTTTGAAACTCTCCACCTGTTGGGAAATATACAGTCCTTCAGTGAGAAGTCTACTCAACTTAGGTTTACACTGTAAATATTTTGAGTACAAACAGGCTCAAATTCATCGGAGACAGAGTCCTGCACGGGTCAATTTTTCCAAAAAAACTTAAATATTTTAGCATGCTCCTTCCACCACCTAAAAAGGGTCTTCCTTGGGTGTCTTGAACTTGATGTAGGCTGCCACCCCATCTTCGGGCTGCAAAGTTTCATGGCTGGAGTCCTCCATGTCGGTGACGATTGTGGCGAGGGGGTCAAAGGTTTGATTTGTGCCACTGACTTTCAAAATACAAGGAGTTGATATTTGTACATTACACAGCTTTTTGCGGGCTACACGTTGTGTACCCCAACCCCACATCCCCGGGTCAGGACTCTGATCGGAGGAGCCACACTTCTGCCTAGAACAAATGCAGTCTGACACAACACCACAGCAATAAATCTGACTGCCATCAAGGTCCAGTCTGGTGATGTGTGCTTGCTGTTGATTTGAATAGTCATGCTGAAGGTGTTTAATATTTTGTTCACCTCATTTATATGAATGAGGGTTAACCACAAATAACACCTCTTTGTGTAATATAGATTAACCATGATGTTGAATCACCACCTCCAAAACAACTGTTTGAACACAATCTTAAAACCTAAACTGGAAACAAAGTATAATAGAACCTGTGTCCTATTAAAAGATTTGTCTGTGTATTTCATTCCTTCATAATGCTGTGCAAGGCATCTTAGGTTCCTGATTTGTCCTACAGATATAATGCAACTTTGCTCCAGTTTTACAAACGCTGAACAGAGTGCAGAGGATATGGTTGATAGCCGAGGGACCAAGGAGTCTGGAGCATCCCCACCAAATACACAGAGCTGTCCTGGCTAAAAGTTTGCAAGCAGCAGCAGTGCAATGATATATTTTTGTGTAAAGGGTTAGTAAAAAAAAAAAAAACAGATCGCACCATCAAGGTGTATATGTTTTGTGTTATGTTGTGAAACTACATTGTTGGGCAGTGATTGCGACAGTTTGACTGGTTTCTTTTCATTACACCGAACAGTTACAGATTCATTGAATGTGAATATGGACTGCATTGTTCCACTTGTCTATCCTTGTCAGTTTTATTCAAATGGCTGAAGTGTTGCATATTAATTCATACTAAAGCCTTAATGTCAAAGGGCTTTAAGTTTAAGGTCAGGAGATTGAAGTGCAGCATATGGAACCAAACAGCTTCATATCTTATGTCAGCAAATTCGTGTTTTGTTCTCTCTGTGTTTTGTCTCAGATTGTTTTTCCTGTATATCATCGACATTGATTTGACAATAGTTTCTGTCAACAAAGAACCAAATGTTAAAAGAGATGAGTCTCGGGCAGAACACATCAGCCTTAAATTAACAGCATTGGTCTGTGTCTGTTCCTATTGACCGCTGGACTGGCTCCAAGACTTGCACACAGGAATCAGAGGAGTATGGACAGTTGATAACAGGGTGACAAGGTTCTTGAGAAGCCTTACAATAAGCATGTATGAATTATAAACAAAGATTTCCTCTAATAATGTACAGATATTCTTTTTAATGCAACATCAGAGTTTGTTCCTCTTCTGGCCCTGCTCACAGCAGCATCAAAAACATGCAGCATCAGTGACAGTTACTGGTATGGTTGTAACATTATCTGTTTGGTGCCTGCTTATAGGGCCTGTTTCAGAGGTCACATCATCTTTACCAGTGTTTATGGTAACAAACAGATTGATTATGCTGTGTAGATATGAATTATGATTAATTTCATCCAGTTTGTGTGGATTCAAATGTGAAGACTCAGAATAAATGGACACTCAACATGTAAGGTATGTCTATGGTTATTTTTTCCACCAATAATCATAATAAAAATCATGAATTGATTCATAAATTTAGATATTATCAGTGTATTCACCACTGTTATGTCTGTTTATTACTTTAAAGTAGTTGCATTCCTCTGCTATGTTTCCAAAAACTTTCAATATACAGTACTGTGCAAAAGTCTTAGTTTTAATGACCATCCATGTGTTTTTTCAGCCTCTTATTAAGACACAAACAGATCATTTTGGAGATATGATATATATATAATATACACAAAATAAAAAACACAATTTCCAAAACAAAATGGCCTTTCCAGGCAAATGTCAGTATTTAGTGGGACCACCCTTGGCACTAAGCACATCTTGAATTCTTTTGGGGAGTCCGTCCTGACGTTTTCTGAAGTCATCCTCTGATATAATATACCACGCTGCTTTGAGCACTTCCCAGAGTTGTTCTTTAAATTTGGGCTGTCTTTTATTTCTTTCTCTCTTCAGGTGATCCCATTCTGCCTCTGTTATATTCAGGTCTGGACTCTGGGGAGGCCAATCCATGGCTGTCAGTGTTTTATCAGCAGTTTTTCTCTCTATATATATGCTTTTACTGCATTAGCAGTGTCCTTGGGATCGCTATGCTGAAAAGTAAAACTGTTCCCGATCAGGGGCTTTCCAGAAGGAATGCCATGATGAATTAAAAACCTGTCTGTACTTTTCGTGTTTTTTTTTACTTACAGAAATCCACACTATGCAAAAATAATCTGTTTTAAAGTCATCCAGCCCTTTGTTAAATTACCTTTGAATAAGCACAAATTCAATAATACACATTTATGAAACAACCTTCAACATAACCTTTCACACAATAAAAACGCCTTTTTACTTTCATTTCATTTTCATTTTCATTTATTTATACAGGAAAGGAATTAAAAGTATCACTGGCATGGACGTCGGAACTATTTTCTGAGAGGGGGCGGGATTTTTGTTTGGAGGGGCGGGGGAAGCACGCACACTTATCAATGATTAAGGATTTGATTTGAAGTTATTTTATAATAACATGCAGTTATAAGAGAACTAGAATGGATGAACACGGCATCTTTATTGTTAAGAAAATGAAACTTTGATAACTAAATCAAGCCATTTAAGGAACATAACATTATTTGCAACCTTGAATGTAAAAACTAAAAGTCTGCGCTCCTGACTCAGGGCCGAATTCACAAAAGGATTGCGTGGCTTTTGCGGCCGCTAAACCGGTAAAAATGGAGCAAACAGATACCGTCTAATTCACAAAGCACGTGCAGAGGGTGAAATGCTGTTGAGCTGATGCTCCCAATTATTAAATGTTTATTTGTTATTTTGTGTTTATGTGCAAACTTAATGTAATGTAATGTTTAATGATTGATTGTTTCAGTTAATTGAGGACTGATTGTTTAACTGACAGGCCAGCTGTCTGATTTCATTTGTGGGCGTGTTTAATAAAAGGCCTTGCACCCGCAGCTGAGTTCAGTTGTGTGTTGGTGAAAGGGGAAATGGCAGAGCGTCTCCGATTCACGTTTTTTTTTTAATTCTTTCATCCTTGGATTCGGTGCTTGATGTTTTAACTTCTGGATTCACATTGCTGTGCCGCTGTATAGCCCAACTTTGCCAACAGGGTAATCCAGAGACAGTTTAGCGTGTTTCCACCACGTGTGATGATTAGACGCTGTTAGCACCATGAGTAGAAGAATCGCAGATGCAAGCCGCTGGTCTCGGCTCCTATTTGACGGCGATGAAAAGAATTATTAACTATGGGAGACGAAATTCTTGGGCCACCTTCGTCTGCAGGGCCTAAAAGACATTGTTTTAAATGACCCCAATACAGAAGACGCAGAGGAGCTGCTAGTGGATGCAGCCAAGAATGCCGAGGCATATGCAGAACTTATACATTTTTTGGATGATAAAAGTCTATCGCTGGTAATGCGAGAGGCAGCCGACGACGGGCGAGGGGCTCTGAAGATTTTGAGAGACTTACCGAGGTAAAGGAAAGCCACGTATAATCAGCCTTTATACCGAACTGACTTCAAAAGTCTGATAGTGAAAGTGTGACTGAGTATGTGATCCGCGCTGAGACTGCAATCACAGCGTTGAGAAATGTTGGTGAAACGTTAAGTGACGTACTACTGGTAGCTATGGTTCTGAAGGGGCTGCCTGAGTCCTTCAAACCATTTGCGGTCTATGTCACACAGCGTGATGAGACCATGTCTTTTGCTGAGTTTAAAACAAAACTACGCAGCTACGAGGACACAAGATGCGGGCTGCAGCAACACATGACAACGTGATGGAGGCGCGCATGCAGCAGCAGCAGAGAGGGAGACCGGCCAGCAGAGGTGACCGAGGAGCAGAGAGAGCAGCAGCTTACCTGGCGTGCTTCAAATGCGGCCTGAGGGACACCTGACCAGAGCCTGCCAGCGCAAGCTGTGGTGCAGTCACTGCAGGAGCACCACACACCGGGACACCACCTGCAGAAGGAAACAGCGCAGAGACCGAGACAACGCACGCAAAGTTTCGGGGGAGACAGAGGACCAGGACAAAGAGTACGCCTTCCGAGTGAGCGAGGGGGCAACAGGTGTCAACGTGAGGGGCCTGATGGTTGACTGCGGGGCAACCTCGCATATCATCACAGATCTCGCCAAGTTCAAGAGGTTTGATGAGGAGTTCCAGGCCGAGACACACTGCTTGGAGCTGGCTGACGGTACGAGGTGCAAGGGGGTGGCAGAGCGCCGCGGCGATGCCGAAGTCTGTCTGATTGACAGCAGGGGCAGACATCTGAACACCACGCTGAGGCAGGCCCTGTACATCCCATCCTATCCACAAGACATTTTTTCGGTGAAAGCAGCCACTGCCAGCGGGGCCCCCGTCATCTTCAATAAAGGGAAGGACGTTTTGATCCACAGAGACGGTACGAAATTCCACATTCATGTACATGACAGACTATATTATTTGCACACAGTAAATAATGATGATGAATGTGATGACCAATGCAGGGGATGTTTTGATATGCAAACATGGCATGAGATTATGGGGCACTGCAACTACGATGACATTCAAAGGTTACAAAGTGTTGTTGATGGCATGAAAATTAAAGGTCCAACAAGTAAACCTCCACATTGTGAAGTGTGCACTCTGGGGAAATTTTTCCAAACCAGAAACAGAGACCCTGATGCGAGAGCTAAAACACCTCTAGAGCTAGTACACACAGATTTGGCAGGACCAATCCACCCAGAGTCCAGAGATGGTCACAGATATGCACTTTCATTCACTGATGACTTTTCGAGTACAGTGTTTGTGTATTTCTTAAAGAGCAAAAGTGACACAGTACTAGCTACAGAGAAATTTCTAGCTGACATAGCCCCATATGGCAATGTCAAGTGTTTCAGATCTGATAATGGTACTGAATACACAGGAAAAGGTTACCAGGCTCTACTCATTAAACATGGGATTAGACATGAAACATCAGCACCTTACACTCCTCACCAGAATGGCACTGCTGAGCGCAATTGGTGCACACTTTTTGATATGGCACGGTGCATGTTGATTGAAAGTAATCTGCCAAAACAACTGTGGACTTATGCAGTCCAGACTGCCGCTGTGGTGAGGAACAGGTGTTTTCATAAACGCACAAAGCAGACACCAATCCAAGCACTGACAGGTAGACGGCCTAACCTGTCTAGAATGCAGAGGTTTGGGTCAGAGTGTTTTGTTTACAAACAAGACAAAAGAAAACTAGATCCAAGGTGTGAAAAGTGTGTTTTCATCGGGTATGACAAAAACAGCCCAGCATACATTGTCTACTTTCCTGACACTACGAAAGTGCAAAAGCACAGGGTGGTAAAATTTGTGGCTAAAACAGGTGTAGACTAGGACTACGGACTAATTTAACACCTGTAGATGACTTTGTACAGTACAAGTCCAGAAGACCAGATCACCGTGTCCCACTAGAACATAAGCCTGAAGTAAGCCACCAACCTGAAGTAAGCCACCACCAACCACAGCCAGTAGAGGTCAAGTGTGAGCCTGAGCCTAGATGTTACCCTACTAGAGAGAGGAGGATGCCAGACAGATACACAGATTGCAGAATGTCTAAATATGTGTCTGATGAGGAGACTGATCAAGTCCAGAGTAACACAGATTACTGTTATCGAGTCATGTGTAACATACCTGTTTCATTCACAGAAGCTGTAACCTCAGATAAATCAAGAGAGTGGGTCAGTGCAATAGATGAGGAAATGCGTTCACTTAGAGAGAACAACACATTTACCCTAACCAGCTTACCCAGGGGTAAGAAGGCAGTGGGGGGTAGATGGGTGTATGCCATTTAAAAACAATCTTGATGGATCTGAGATATACAAGGCCCGATATGTTGCCAAAGGATAGTCAGAAGATGGGTGTAGATTATGAGGACAGCTACAGTTAACTTGACTAGTATCAGAGTGCTGATGCAAAAAGCAGCACAGGAAAATTTGATTTTGCACCAAATAGATGTAAAAACAGCCTACTTAAATGCACCAATAGACTGTGAGATTTACATGGAACAGCCAGAGGGGTACGAGGTGAAATCTCACACAAATGAAAAGTTGGTGTGTAAGTTAGAGAGGTCACGGTATGGGCTTAAACAATCGGGCAGGAATTCGAACAAGGTTTTGCATGACTATTTAACCCAAAACAAGTTTGTACAGAACCAGGCTGACCACTGTGTTTACACAAGGGAAACAGAACATGATAAGGTGATCATGATTATTTGGGTTGATGACTTAATCATTGCAGCAAGTGATGAAAATACATTGAAGGTTGTGAAAGACATGCTTACAGCAAGGTTCAAAATGACGGACTCGGGCAAACTTGGACATTTTCTTGGCATTGATTTTAACCAGAGTGACAACTGTGTAACAATGTCACAGACAAAGTATGTTGAAAAAATCCTGGAAAGGTTCAACATGCAGGATTGTAGGCCTAGATCCACATCGTGTGAACAAAAATTGAACTACACGGATGATGCAGCACTGATGAATGATGTCACAAAATACAGAGAGGCAGTAGGAAGCCTCATCTATTTGACTGTCTGTACCAGACCTGATTTAAGCTTTGTTGTAAGCAAATTGTCACAGTACTTTACTGAACCTATACCGAACAGCAATGGGGTACAGTTAAGCATGTACTGAGGTATCTCAAAGGCGCACATAACAAAGGGTTGTGTTACAGGAAAAGTGATGAGAACCTGGGTATACAAGCATACAGTGATGCGGATTGGGCTGCTGATGTCAATGACAGACGAAGTACATCTGGTTATTGTATAAGCCTAACCAAGAGCGGCACTTTAGTGTCATGGAAAACCAAAAAGCAGCCAACTGTAGCACTGTCCACTTGTGAGTCAGAGTATATTGCACTTGCCGCTACCATCCAAGAGTGTCTGTACCTCACACAACTTTTAGAGGGCATAGATAAACATCTATATGCATTACCTAAGGTGTATGAGGACAACCCAGGTACTGTTGCCTTAGCCAAAAATCCTGTCAGTAGACAGAGATGTAAACATGTGGACATCAAGTACCACTTCATACGGTCCATTGTGAACAATGGGAAAATACTCTTAGAGTATTGTCCTACTGATCAGATGGTAGCAGATTTGATGACCAAACCTGCAACAAAATTTAAGTTGATTAAGTTTGCCAAGTTTATGTTTGGAGATAACTGGAGAAAAAAACCCCTGAAAAGAACAAATAATAATAATAATAATAATAATAATAATAATAATAATAATAATAATAATAAAATGTATTTTTGTTTTTGACTTGATGTAATAATGTGAGAGCAAGTTGAGCTGATGCTCCCAATTATTAAATGTTTATTTGTTATTTTGTGTTTATGTGCAAACTTAATGTAATGTAATGTTTAATGATTGATTGATTCAGTTAATTGAGGACTGATTGTTTAACT
Source organism: Epinephelus fuscoguttatus (assembly GCF_011397635.1). Lineage (NCBI taxonomy): Eukaryota > Metazoa > Chordata > Actinopteri > Perciformes > Serranidae > Epinephelus > Epinephelus fuscoguttatus. The sequence continues at coordinate 125,848 of NC_064769.1, read as the reverse complement.
GACAGGCCAGCTGTCTGATTTCATTTGTGGGCGTGTTTAATAAAAGGCCTTGCACCCGCAGCTGAGTTCAGTTGTGTGTTGGTGAAAGGGGAAATGGCAGAGCGTCTCCGATTCACGTTTTTTTAAAATTCTTTCATCCTTGGATTCGGTGCTTGATGTTTTAACTTCTGGATTCACAATGCTGTGCCGCTGTATAGCCCTACTTTGCCAACAAATGCTCCACTAACTGCGCTGCCAAGCAGATTGTGTCTCGGTATTCCGGTGTTATTTGCACGTATTTAAATGAGGTAATATGGATATATTTGGCGCAAAAATTCCCCATTTCCATGCAAATGATCCTCATTGATAAACAATGTCTAATTCACTAACACCAGCGCTAATAGCCACACGCAGGTTGAGTGAAGTAAATAACATCTTTAGAAAGCTGGTGCAAACTGGGCGCTCCTCTGTGGAAGCCTCTCACCCAGACTTTCCAGTGATCGTGGCAGCAGTGATCGTCTGTTAAATCAGTCTGTAAATAATATTTTGACATTATTATAATCATTACTACTTTAATGGCATCCGAAGATAGTGATGCGTTGAACAGGTGACAGTCTGCGGTCGTTCTCAAAACGCACTTCTGTCACTTCAAAAGCAACTTTCAGTCATTTATTTTACGAAACGGGGGAAACAAACGCGAACCAAAACGGTTCCATAATTCATATTAAATTCAAAAGATAACGAAAAAACAGCTACAAGTGAGAGGGAATAGTGATAAAGTGGTCAAACTTGGTCAAATCCACAGCCTCAACTCATCCGACACTGACTCACCAGCAGACATCGCTACATGAGGGTTTACAGTATTCAGTACTTTGCCAAACAAAGTCTAGACCTAATTAATACCAGCGCTAATAGCCACACACAGTTAAGTGAAAAAAATAACTTTGCCATGTGGCTAATTGCAATCAGGGGCAAATCAGTGGCAAACTGCACTCAGCTGCCAAACTTTGTGGGCATGTTTGCGCTGGTATATCATTTGCGCAATATCCTTATTCCTATTGTGAATAGGACATTAAGACGGAGCAAACTGCGGGTGCAAGTGAAGTGCAATTCAAGGTGCTATCAGCGGCCGCAGTTCATTCTTTGTGAATTCGGCCCTCAGAGCTTTCATGCATTTCCAAAAGTGGACCTTCTCTTAGTTGACCTACTGATTAAGATTTTAAGCAGGGTCGAGACAACGCTTTCATCCATAAGGTCACTGTGAGCGTTCATAATGGCCAAATGTGTCAGTCTCTCCTGCGTCATGGTGTTGCGCAGCCAGGTTTTTAGCCTGCGCAAGGCTGAGAAAGAGCACTCGGATGCAGGGCAGGGCCAGACAGAGCTTAATGAGCTTCTCCACCTCCGACAGCATGGAGCAGGTTTGGGGTTGCAAAGTTTGCAGGATGGACACGACATCCTGGATGCCAAGGCTACTGTATGTCGTCAGGCAGGTTGCATATTACATCAAAAGCACAGATCTATGCATTAATGATATGAAAGAGATAAATGTAAGTCAGACAAATTGAGTTTAAATTCAGATTCTTTATTTTTTTTTTTTAAAGCGCAATGCAGTGGGTAGGGAGGCTGATGGGGTGCGGGGGTGAGGATGGGACCCCTAGTTCCGACGTCTATGATCACTGGGTATTAAAACTGGCCTGACTCAGTTAAAAACTGTTTTTCAGCAGGTTCCCCTTATGCAACAAAAACACATTACAATACAGAATTAAAACAGAAACAACCAACAGAGGCAAAACAAAACATCGGCAGCTACACAGATAATGCAGTGTAGCAGACTGAAATGTTACACTGTAAAATGCTTGCAGGGTTGTCCTTCCATCACATACTGTTTATATACATGTCTGTAATGTGTATTGGGGTTATGCGCCAATGTAGTATGGAATCTTGTTCTAGATCTTAGCGTAAGTGTGACAAAAAAACTTTTTATAGCCTAATGTGCTGTAATTCCCGCTCTAATTTCTATTTTATATTGCTGTGAAAACATCAACAAATTTCTCCTTTAAACAGCTGGTTTTATTCAAGTTTCTCTCCAAAAGGGGCGCCGGTAGCTTAGTGGATAGTGCCGGCGCCCCATGTACAGAGGCAATGCCTCGCTGCAGCGGTCGCAGGTTCAACTTCTGCTTGCAACCCTTTGCTGAATGTCAACCCCCACTCTCTCTCTCTCACCCATTTCAATCTGTCCTGTCCGTTAAAGGCAAAAAGCCCCCAAAAATCTTAAAAAAAAAGTTTCTCTCCAAAAGCTACATTTCACAAGATCACACTGAACACATCATGAGAACGTTGCAATACTATTTTCTACTGAATAGAGTGAACGCACCACAATGTAAATCAGTGCAACCTCCGTGAGCTGTTCATTGCGGCCACCGGCTGCTCTTAGGTAATGATAACTAGCTCTCCTCCTGATTTCAACACGGATTTACTGTTGTTGTTTTATTTTATTTTATTTTATTTCTCTCCACATACACTCCTCTCAGTAGTGTAGTGATAGTTGATGAGGTGGGTGTACTAATAGATAGATGGGTGGGTTACAGAGGAGAAAGTAGGTATACTCTTTATTCCAATGGCTTTGTGACTGACAGGTGGGTGGACTGTGGCAGACGCCAACAGACTGTCATGACACACTGAAACTTTTTTTGTTTTTGTCACAGGAGCAATTTTGGCACCCCCTTCGGATGGTGCCCTGGGCGGCCACCTATATCGCCTATGGCAAGAACGACTGGCGATTGGACCCAAAAATGTTTGATTCTTCACTCCATAATACTCTTTTCAACTGATCTTCATTCCAGTATTTGTAAGCTTTAGCATATAGCCTTTTCATCCAGTTCCCCTTCTGGAAAAGTGGTTTCTTGGCTGCTATCCTTACACAAAGACCATTCCTGATCAAACTTCTTCGGACTGTAGAGGGGTCAACTTGGCATCCCGATGAAGCTGACAGATCCTGAGCTCCTTGCTGGACTTCTTCCAGTCTCTCAAAGAAGAGACTCTGAGAAACTTCTCATCAGATTTTGAAATGTTTCTTGCCCTTTCAGTCTTTTTTTGTCCTTGACCTCTCCTGATTCTTTAAATTTTTGAGGGGTTGTCCAAAGTGTGTCACGGGTTGAACTTTTCACCTATTGGTTGATCGACACCCGAGTGCGAGTGCATGGATCGACTATACATAGCAAACTTACAGGTGCTTGTGCTCCTCTGACTTCCCTCCCCTCTGTGCGTTGCGTCCGCACTGGATGCTGTGTACGAAGAAAGTAAGTCAAAAAGTCTTCAAAGGACGCAAGAAAAAACATCACATTTCAGTATTTCATACTTACTGCACTCCAACTCCTTCAACCTGTCTGCTGCCTCTCTGAGAAGCTCAGAGACCGAGCGTCTAGTGCCCCCAGCCATCACATTCTTCTGAGGTTTCCTTTAAGCTGGCTGTAGCTGTGGGGAGCAAGGCATGTATCGTCAATCCATGCACTCAGGTGTTGATCAACCAATAGGCAAAAAGTTCACCCCATGACACACTGTGGACAGCCCCCTCATCTGCATTTACATTTCTTCCTGCCCTTCTGCATGCATGAAGAAATGTAAATGTGAAAAGAATTCAGGAAGGAATGTAAATGTATAAAGAACTGTAAATGTACAAAGAATGTGTGAGGGAATGTAAATGTAAAAAGAAAAGACTTTTATCAGTTAATTAATGCCCATATTTATTTTGTATGCATTTTTAGAGCAATTAAATGGCATATGAATTTATTTATTGACTCATTTATTTACATATTTATTTTTAATTTGGCAGTTCCGGTCCTCCATATAAGAGAGCCAGATTCTTGCTATTGATCAAATGTAAAGGGAGGTCACTTAATACTTGCCACTTTAGCATAGAAGCTGCTTTTTCTGATTTTTTTTCTTTCTGTTTTTTTAATACTGCATACACATTTTCTGTATTTTCTGGTTGTATTCTAATGAAGAGACCAAGAAATAATTATATATATAGTCATTAAAGCATTACTAAAACAACAAATCTAATGGTGGCCTAAGACTTTTGCACAGTACTGTAGGTCACTTTGAAAAAACAGCACAAAAGCAAGATGGATTAGCTGATTGTGTATAGCAAATCACAGGATTTCCAGTGAAGGTTATTGACAAAGTTGTTCCAATAAGCTACCACACATGGAATTGATACAACTTCTTTCTGAAATAATGAACTTACTGTATATGACGATTACTATTGCGTGCTGAAGAGAAACAAATTTGACCAATTTCAAGTTTGGTTGGATCAGTGGATAATACTGTTGGATTCTGTCCTGCTGTACTTTTAAATAACATACTCCAGCAGGGATTGCACTTCACTAATAGGATTACAATACTATATTTTAACATAAATTCTTGATATGTCATTAATGATCCATTTAAATTAAACAACTGACGAACCAAAAGTATGTTGTGAGTAAACCAATATGGGTAAAATAAGGATTTGTTTCTATATACGATGTCTTTATTGTTCCATATGTAGTACCTATGCGGGGAAAAATTAAGTTTATAAATCAATGACAAGAAAGAAGCATCTATTTATGAAAGTTGGATAGTTTTGAGGGGACTTTTTCAACATTATAATTACAAAATAAGGGGAAATTTAGGCCTCCTAATTTGGAGAAAATAAAAGTTGGTATGAAGTTCGAAATTGAAGATGGGTTCTTGAAGAATTGTTTTAGACAATTTATTTTAAATGTACTGTTTAAAGTGTAAAAATATTAAAAAAAAAAAAAAAATGAAGGCAAAAATTTTGATAATTCGAATTTTAAAAGTTCCCAATTACTACAAAATTTATTTTCTAATTAAGATTTATGCCAAAAGCGTTCAATTAACAATTGGACAGTTTTAGTCACAGTATCATGTTTTAGAATAGAGCTGTTCAGTTTCCAGTATGAACATAGAGGTTCATACTGGAAAATGAACAGAGAGATTTGTATTAAAATTGCTCTGTGATCTGAAAGGAGGAGTGAGTATTTTGACACTGATAACATTGCTATCAAAACAATTGGAAACCAACCAAAAGTCTATGCGTGATAAACTAGTACATGCTTTATTGCTCCAAGTATAAGAACTCATATCAGGATTTTTACCTCTCCATATATCTATATCATGTTGAATTTATGCATAAATTGTATCGAATTAGAGGCCATAGAATAATTGGCTCACAGAGGCCACCTTTCTTGAAGACCATCCAGAGCAATATTAAAGTCCCCTCCCATCACTATCATTGCGTTTGGATATTTAGAAAGCCAATGTAAAAAGCGAGATTCTAAAACATCAAGCAATATATCGTTTTCACACTTTGAGTTGTACCCATACAAGTTAACTAGCAAGATTACAGTATCATTGATATTAATGATCAAAATAAAGAAACGACCTTTGGGATCAGAATGTAAAATGTCCCCACTGAAGGAGTTCTTCTAAATAGCAGCACCTGCTGCTCTTTCTGAGCCATGCGATAACCAAATGTCATTGCCCCACTGTGCTTTCCATAACTGTGCATTGTTCTTAACTGAATGTGTCTCTTGAAAAAAAAGTGTTTTGCTGTTTTGCAAATAAAAATAAAGCCTTCCGTTTGATATTCTGTCTCAACCCCCTGGCATTAAGAAAAAAAAACCCAAACAGAAAAAGACAATGTAACAAAGAAGTACTAGGAACAAGTTCTATAAAAAGTAGAAAATCTCAAGTACTAGAAGAATATAGAGAACAATCTCTATCCCTTAACAATAGAGAACAATAATACTATATGATCCAGTGTTTAATTTTCTTTCCTTGTCCCCCATCGCTATAGTAATAAGCCACAGTCTATATCCCATCGCCTTGAATTCAAAGTTAGATCTTCAGTAATCCTTAGTAGTCCTCTTGGAGGAAGATATGAATAGTTTTAAGTGTGGAATGCAATAAAGGGTGATATGTCCACACAAAACAATTAAAGAAACTTGGAGGTAAAAAATAAAATAGAAAAGAAAAAATAATGTGCCTCCTTTCATTCATTTATTTTAAGGTTGTTGTTGGTGTTGTTGTTTTTCCCAGCTAGTCACAAACCAGACTGTGTCACATTGCTTTGACCTCAAAAGTTGCATCTTCAGCAATCATTAATAGTCATCCTGGAGGAAATCATGTTATATGTATGAAATGCAGTAATAGTGGGTGATGTGTTCACACAAAACAATTAAAAAAAAGAAAAGTAAAAATGAGCAAAAAAACCCCTCTCAGTTACTTAATACAAACAGTAAGCTGTTGTTTTTGTTTTTTGTTTTTTTTCCCTAGAAATAGCTCCATCATCATCCAAGCCATAGACTCAAGCCAGAGACTGTATCATGACACCTTGTGCTCAAAAGTTATGTCTTCAGCAAACCTTTAACTTTGGAGGAAGTCAGAGGGAGTTTTAAGTTTTAAGTTTGGGAAGCCGCACCAGTAGATGATGTGTCCATCTGGGATAGATGAAGTTGCTCTGGATGTACAGTACAGGCCAAAAGTTTGGACACACCTTCTCATTCAATGCGTTTTCTTTATTTTCATGACTATTTACATTGTAGATTCTCACTGAAGGCATCAAAAGGATGAATGAACACGTGGAGTTATGTACTTAACAAAAAAAGGTGAAATAACTGAAAACATGTTTTATATTCTAGTTTCTTCAAAATAGCCACCCTTTGCTCTGATTACTGCTTTGCACACTCTTGGCATTCTCTCAATGAGCTTCAAGAGGTAGTCACCTGAAATGGTTTTCCAACAGTCTTGAAGGAGTTCCCAGAGGTGTTTAGCACTTGTTGGCCCCTTTGCCTTCACTCTGCGGTCCAGCTCACCCCAAACCATCTCGATTGGGTTCAGGTCCGGTGACTGTGGAGGCCAGGTCATCTGCCGCAGCACTCCATCACTCTCCTTCTTGGTCAAATAGCCCTTACACAGCCTGGAGGTGTGTTTGGGGTCATTGTCCTGTTGAAAAATAAATGATCGTCCAACTAAACGCAAACCGGATGGGATGGCATGTGGCTGCAGGATTACCTGTCTGTCACTTTCAGTTGTGTTGAAAAGATTTTGATCTCAACAAAAAGGTCTAGTTGGCATCCCTACTGTTATCTTATTTTTTTCTGCATGTCTTTACCTGTGTTGTTTACTACAGCTTGACGTCGAGGACTCTGAGGACATTGATGAGACAGAGGAGGGGCAAATGGAAGACGAAGATGTGGTGCTTGACATGTCAACTGACAACAATGAAATGTCCCAGATACTCTCTCCCCTCCATCAACCTCTGCTCAGTCCTCTAGAAGTTCAGTCTCTGCCACTGTAGAGGGGGAAACATCTTCGACTGAATTAGCATCACGTCATGATGAGACCCCCAAAAGACCACGTTTTAGCAAAGCAAAGGGAAAGTCCTCTGATGCTAACAATATTGAGTTGGCAAAGTTAACTTTGTTAAAACAGGTTCATAATACTCTGTCTTCTACAACTAATGACAGTGAGGAGGTATTTGGTCAACAAGTTGCAAATGAGCTAAGAAGCATTAAAGATCAAGTGCTTCAGTTAAGAGTTAGGAGAAATATTATGGACATACTGTATGATGCCCTAGAGGCAGAGCAGGCCTGGGAACACGCAACCCTCAGTCAGTGCCAACCAGGGGGAGTACCATTTATGGGGTCCCAGTCAACTCAGGGAAGGTATGACCGTTACACAGCTGTGCCAATGCAAGTGCGACATCCACCATATCAGAGCCAGCACAGTCTCCAGCTCCAGAGCCAACCAGCCCAACAGACCCAGTCTCAAAGCCTCCAGCCTCAACCAAGTGTCCTTCATGATAAATGAAGACGAATAGTTGAAAATTGGCAGTGGTTGATCAGGATGCAAGTTAACTTTTACACTTTTTTTTGCACTACTGTTCTCTTCTAAGTGCCTTGAAAAGAGATTTGTTTATGTTTATGGAAATGTTATCATTCAGTGAGTGCATTTTTTAGTCTATTGTACATATTTTAGTACAGATGAGTATTTTTTAAATATTCGTTTCAGTATTTATATATTTATATTTGAATGCTCTGAACTGGTTTTGGTCATTGACTTTTATGACTTACGACACAAAATAAAACAAAATTGAGTACATGCATAGCAGTCAAGTGTTTTTTTGCATTGTTTTTAATAAACAGTTTAAAATAGAATAAGGTACATCTTTTCAAATATCATGGACTTAAAACCACACAAATAACTAGAATATAATAATACTGTAATAATAAAAACAGAAAAAGTGTAAAGAGAACAATTAACCTGTATTTTGTAGAAAGGTACACTGGCTAAAATCAAACCACTCTCACTCTTAAAAGTTATAGTGCAATAGCTATTACATATTAAATTAATGTCAAGCAATGTTCACTACATTCAAGCCATTGCCAAATGAGTTAACATGATCATTGCTCGCTCTTATTCAAAGCATGTCACACTACAGATCTGTGACAGAAACAAGAAATACATATACTAAATGAAATAATAAATTCATACGTCCTGTAACCAGTGAGGCAGGAAACTGAGAGTCAGATAACAAGCTACACATCTAACCTGTCTGCGTTTATGCATCAGATACAGAGAAAATACAATGGATGTTCTGAAATGAAATGAAATATAAAAAATAACAAAGGGTGGATTTCAACCGTTTAACACATAAACCATGTTTCTCAGCCAGCTTACGCTAAAATGCTACACTCAAACAATAAATGTTTTTTTTTATCGATTTGTTTAGTAAACAGTTTTGCCTTGCAGCTACAGCCAGTAGGGGGTCCTACAGCCCCTTCAGCACCCCTACTTCCCGCATCCCTGATTTTAAGCCTACACCATGCTCTCCTGCCATGAAACACTTCCTGCAGGTGACACAAAGTACTGGCATAGTCTGTCTCATTGCCTCTTCGCTTCAACAGAGGGATTTCTTGCTCTCCCCACTGGTGCAGGCTGTAGTATGCCCTCTCTCCTCCATGCACCTTCAATCAGCTGATGGTTGGCATCTTCTGAATCCACATAGGCAGGTGGCAAGTAGGCATCAGATCTTCTGTCACGTAAGAAGTTATGCAGGCACAGACATGCAAAGATGATGTTCATGACCTTGTCTGGATCCAGGGAAATAGTTGTTCTGAAAACTCTGAAGCGGCTGGCTAATATTCCAAAGGCATTTTCCACTACTTGTCGAGCCCGAGACAGACGGTAATTGAAGAGCCTCTGACAGGTCTGTTCAGGTTTCGGAAGGGTTAAGGCTTCATGAGGCCTGCTCTGAGTGGATAGGCCTCATCTCCAGTGAACATGTAGGGCATCAAACTGACTGTGCAAACATGCCAGCGTCTGACACTCTGCCCTGGGTTCCTGCACTTGCATAAACAAACTTATACAGCCATGAGTATGATGGAAAACCGGGACTTGTGGTTGTAATACATGCTTCCACTGTTGGCAGGAGGTTGAATGAAAATGTGTTTCCCGTCCACTGCACCCAGGCAGTGTGGAAACTGCCACTTGTCATGGAAGTCTTTGGCAATGGCTTTCCACTCTGGCTCAGTTCCTGGTGTCTGTGAACCAAAAGTGAGATAAAGAAATGTTAACAATGACTTATATATGCACAAAAACAAAACAAATTCAGACAATCATATAATATTGAGTAGGATGTCATTGATAGCATGGTTAGTTGACATTTCACACCATACCATCACACCCTTCAGTAAAGTTAAAAAAGGTGTGATTAAAAATATTCAATAGTGAAAGCATAATTCTTGTGTATTGTGCTTAAAGAAATCATCACAGATCATGTGACGTACAGTTAGGGCCGTAAGTGTTTCTGACTGTGTTACCTTCAGGAAATCCTTGCGTAGCACAGAAGTTAGGGCTGTACAGGTCTCCATAACAATCCTGCTCAGAGTTATGCTTCCAATCCGATATTGGAAACTCAATGAGTTGAATGTTTCACCTGGCAAAGTGAATACAGATTCTTAAATGACAATTCAGGCAAAGCGGAATAAAAGTGAGCAGAGACATACACTGTATATGGGAAATTAGTTTGTTTACATTAAATGACACATGAAAATGACATTATTCTAATACACAATTTTGTTATTTTTCATCAGTCAAAATGTTACTGATTTGTTGGTGTTGGTTGCTTTCTTCTTGGACTTAAAGGTGCTGTATGTAAGAATGTGGCCAAATGTACTTGGGACACTGCTAATGCTGCTTGCTGTGCTGCTGTGGCTCAGTCGTAACTGTAACTGATGCTGAGACTCTACTGACTGTGTGACTGGCAGACGGCGGTGGGTGGCACAACAGGCCAAAACACAAATTCAAAACATAAACATGATTTGCAGACTGCAAATAAATTTTTTAGATGCTAATATTCTGGCTGTACTATTGTTGTTGGTGAGATCAGTATGTTATATGAACATTATTCCTTAGTCTCTGTGACATATTAGGAGGATTTTACGACTATTTGCTTTAAATTTCTTACATATAGCTCCTTTAATGATACATGAAAAAATGTAGCATCATGTTTCTCTTAGTTTCTCCAGTAATTCATTTAATTCCATCTTTTCAAAAAAAAAAAAAGTCCACTCATTGGGTTTCCACCACAAAATCTTATTACGTCTTAATGCATGAAAACTGCATATTTATTGCTGATAGCATCATAAAAACAAGAGAATTATAGATGTCACATCAATTATTTCTATGATTTGTACACCCTATATTATTGTACATTGTCCAGCCATACTACCAAGATTTGTGTGTACTGTAGACTGACCTGTAGCCAGGAACCGTAATGTCACAGAGAGACTGTCCTTTGGGCTAATGGCCTTTCTTAGATGGGTGTCCTGCTTCTGGATGATAGGTGTTACTCTGTCCAGAAGGTGACTGAAGTCCTCCACAGACCTTCTTGGAAGGTCGCGAAATCCCTTCATATCGTCCACGTACATACATACAAACATACATAAATACATAAAAGTAGACAGGGTTCAAAATTAAAACATAATTTCAGAAGCTTGGTGACATGATTAAGCTGACAAGATCAATTTTGCTTTGAGTGTAAGGTACTGTTGTGATGTTAAGGCATGTTTGGCGGTAACACGTCAGTGTGTTTTTGTTTATTGTTGATAATATCATAAAGCAAAGTTATAATGTTTATTGATGTGTGCACATACAGTATGGAGTTGTAAGTCAGCAACACTTAGGCCCACCAGCCAAATGCTAGTAAAATATGCAAGTGACAGGTATATTTCATTTCATTTCATTTATTTATTTGTACAGAGCATGGCAATATTCAAAATCATTCAAACAAAAACCAACTATCAACTAAAACATATTCCTTGACCGAAAAGGAGCAGGAAGAAGAAAATCTTATTTTATCTGCCCCTCACTCAAAACAAAAATAAACAATAGAAACAGATGGTCTATCCGATTACAGTTACTCTATAGTCAATATAACATTAACATGAAAGGAAAACAGAAATAAATTCTGTCTCAACACTCGTACACAATATAGAAACCTAACTATCAAGTTCATACAATGCAACTTTTCTTTCTTTAAACATTTTTTTAAACTGAAATATGTTCAAACAGCCCTTTAAGTCACTCTGTAAGGAATTCCACAGCTTAACGCCAGCTACAGTCACATCTACACATCTGCTTTGAAGTTGTCCGTGCAAACTGGTGCTTAAATCTATTGCGTGTACATATAGCATAGGGTCTCCACTGAGAGAGCGGAGTCGGATGAAGGTTCCTTGGTGTCCTTCGGCATTTTCTTCTTCTTTTGTAACCTTGTGTGTATTGGCGGTTAATACAGCATTACCGCCACCTAGTGGATTGGAAGTGCATTACACCTATAATGGGCTTTTATTGGGAAAAATAGCTCAAATGCGACCCCCAGTGGTAAAATTAGGTATATAATTCGATATATCGGTTCAGTTAGATATTTGGCTTTAAATCAAACCGGTTGGAAAATTTTTTAATCCTTTGTGTACCATATTGAGCGGACGCCGACAGCCAGTGTTTATATTGGTAGGGACAATACAGAAGGGGCTGAATATTGGTAAGGACGTGTCCCTACCGTCCCTACCCAATCCTACGCCTATGGTTTGGAGTCTTCTCTAGTAACAAACCAGTTTCCTATAGTTTCCATGAGTAGTTGGTCAGAAAACAGCATAATGTCACTGTTAGTGTTTTCAGGCCGAAAAAAGCGTTTTGAGAGCATGTTGTCACTTAGGCTGTTACTTTTGACAAGAAGCACACGGAAACAAGTTTCCAAGCCAGAAACATGTGGTTTGGTGAATTCTATAGCACCAATGCAGTTTCTTCTGGATTCCCTCACGAGTTGGTCAGAAAACACCATCATGTCACTTTTAGTGTTTTCAGGCCCTGAAAAGCATTTTGAGAGCATGTTGTCACTTAGGCTGTTACTTTTGACAAGAAGCACACGGAAACAAGTTTCCAAGCCAGAGACATGTGGTTTGGTGAAGTCTATAGTAGCAAGGCAGTTTTCTCTGGTTTCCATCACTAGTTGGTCAGAAAACAGCATGATGTCAGTGTTAGTGTTTTCAGGGCCCGAAAAGCATTTTGAGAGCATGTTGTCACTTAGGCTGTTACTTTTGACCAGAAGCACACAGAAACAAGTTTCCAAGCCAGAAACATGTGGTTTGGTGAATTCTGTATTAGGAACGTATATTTCTCTGATTTCCATCAGTAGTTGGTCAGAAAACAGCATGATGTCACTTTTAGTGTTTTCAGGTCCCATAAAGGAGTTTGAGAATATGTTGTCACTTAGGCTGTTACTTTTGTCCAGAAGCACTCAGAAACAAGTTTCCAAGCCAGAAACATGTGGTTTGGTGAAGTCTATAGCAGCCAGTCATGTTTCTCTGGTTTCCATCAGTAGTTGGTCAGAAAACAGCATGATGTCACTTTTAGTGTTTTCAGGGCCCGAAAAGCATTTTGCGAGCATGTTGTCACTTAGGCTGTTACTTTTGACCAGAAACACACAGAAACAAGTTTCCAAGCCAGAAACATGTGGTTTGGTAATTCTGCAGTAGCAATGTAGTTGTCTCTGGTTTTCCATCAGTAGTTGGTCAGAAAACAGCATCATGTTAGTTTTCGTGTTTTCAGGGCCCGAAAAGCATTTTGCGAGCATGTTGTCACTTAGGCTGTTACTTTTGACCAGAAGCACTCAAAAACAAGTTTCCAAGCCAGAAACATGAGATTTGGTGAAATCTATAGTATCAAGGGAGTTTCCTGTGGTTTCCATCACTAGTTGGTCAGAAAACAGCATCATGTCACTTTTACTGTTTTCAGGTCCCATAAAGGAGTATGAGAGTATGTTGTCACTTAGGCTGTTACTTTTGACCAGAAGCACACAGAAAAAAGTTTCCAAGCCAGAAACATGTGGTTTGGTGAATTCTGTATTAGGAACGTATATTTCTCTGATTTCCATCAGTGGTTGGTCAGAAAACAGCATCATGTCACTTTTAGTGTTTTCAGGGCCCGAAAAGGATTTTGAGAGCATGTTGTCACTTAGGCTCTTACTTTTGACCAGAAACACACAGAAACAAGTTTCCAAGCCAGAAACATGTGGTTTGGTGAAGTCTATAGTTACAAGGCAGTTTCCTGTGGTTTCCATCAGTAGTTGGTCAGAAAACAGCATCATGTCACTTTTACTGTTTTCAGGTCCATTACAGCTTTTTGATCGCTTGTTGTCACTTTGGCTGTTACTTTTGACCAGAAGCACAAAGAAACAAGTTTCCAAGCCAGAAACATGTGGTTTGGTGAATTCTGTATTAGAACAGTATATTTCTCTGATTTCCATCAGTAGTTGGTCAGAAAATAGCATCATGTTACTTTTCGTGTTTTCAGGTCCATAAAGCAGTTTGAGAATATGTTGTCACTTAGGCTGTTACTTTTGTCCAGAAGCACTCAGAAACAAGTTTCCAAGCCAGAAACATGTGGTTTGGTGAACTCTATAGAATCAAGTCATGTTTCTCTGGTTTCCATCAGTAGTTGGTCATAAAACAGCATCATGTCACTTTTACTGTTTTCAGGTCCCATAAAGGAGTATGAGAGTATGTTGTCACTTAGGCTGTTACTTTTGACCAGAAACACACAGAAACAAGTTTCCAAGCCAGAAACATGTGGTTTGGTGAATTCTGTGTTAGGAAGGTATATTTCTCTGGTTTCCATCACTAGTTGATCAGAAAACAGCATCATGTCACTTTTAGTGTTTTCAGTGCCTGAACACCATTTTGAGAGCATGTTGTCACTTAGGCTGTTACTTTTGACCAGAAGCACACAGAAACAAGTTTCCAAGCCAGAAACATGAGATTTGGTGAAGTCTTTAGTATCAAGGGAGTTTCCTCTGGTTTCCATAACTAGTTGGTCAGAAAACAGCATCTTGTCACTTTTAGTGTTTTCAGGGCCAAAAAAGCATTTTGAGAGCATGTTGTCACTTAGGCTGTTACTTTTGACCAGAAGCACACAGAAACAAGTTTCCAAGCCAGAAACATGTTGTTTGGTGAAGTCTATAGCAGCCAGTCATGTTTTTCTGGTTTCCATCACTAGTTGGTCAGAAAACAGCATCATGTCACTTTTAGTGTTTTCAGTGCCTGAACACCATTTTGAGAGCATGTTGTCACTTAGGCTGTTACTTTTGACCAGAAGCACACAGAAACAAGTTTCCAAGCCAGAAACATGTGGTTTGGTGAATTCTATAGTAGCAAGGCAGTTTTCTCTGGTTTCCATCAGTAGTTGGTCAGAAAACAGCATCATGTCAGTTTCAGTGTTTACTGTTTTCAGGCCCCGAAAAGCATTTTGAGAGCATTCTGTCACTTAGGCTGTTAATTTTGACCAGAAGCACACAGAAACAAGTTTCCAAGCCAGAAACATGTGGTCTGGTGAAGAGGCAGTTTCCTCTGGTGTACATCAGTACTTGGTCAGAAAACAGCATCATGTCACTTTTAGTGTTGTCACTTAGGCTGTTACGTTTAAAGAGAAGCACACAGAAACAAGTTTCCAAGCCAGAAACATGTGGTTTGGTGAAGTCTATAGCAGCCAGTCATGTTTCTCTGGTTTCCATCAGTAGTTGGTCAGAAAACAGCATCATGTTAGTTTTCGTGTTTTCAGGGCCCGAAAAACATTTTGTGAGCATATTGTCACTTAGGCTGTTACTTTTGACCAGAAGCACACAGAAACAAGTTTCCAAGCCAGAAACATGTGGTTTGGTTAATTTTGTTGTAGCAATAGTTGTCTCTGATTTCCATCAGTAGTTGGTCAGAAAATAGCATCATGTTCAGTTTTAGTGTTTTCAGGTCCCATAAAGCATTTGAGAATATGTTGTTACTTAGGCTGTTACTTTTGACCAGAAGCACACAAAAACAAGTTTCCAAGCCAGAAACATGTGGTTTGGTGAAGTCTATAGCAGCCAGTCATGCTTCTGTGGTTTCCATAACTAGTTCGTCAGAAAACAGCATCATGTCACTTTTAGAGTTTTCAGGGCCTGAACAGCATTTTGTGAGCATATTGTCACTTAGGCTGTTACTTTTGACCAGAAGCACACAGAAACAAGTTTCCAAGCCAGAAACATGTGGTTTGGTTAATTTTGTTGTAGCAAGGCAGTTGTCTCTGGTTTTCCATCAGTAGTTGGTCAGAAAACAGCATGATGTCACTTTTAGTGTTTTCAGGGCCCATAAAGGAATTTGAGAGTATGTTGTCACTTAGGCTGTTACTTTTGACCAGAAGCACTCAGAAACAAGTTTCCAAGCCAGAAACATGAGATTTGGTGAAATCTATAGTATCCAGTCATGTTTCTGTGGTTTCCATCAGTAGTTGGTCAGAAAACAGCGTGATGTCAGTTTCAGTGTTTTCAGGGCCCGAAAAGCATTTTGAGAGCATGCTGTCACTTAGGCTGTTACTTTTGACCAGAAGTACTCAGAAAGAAGTTTCCAAGCCAGAAACATGTGGTTTGGTGAAGTCTATAGTAGCAAGGCATATTTCTCTGGTTTCCATCACTCGTTGGTCAGAAAAGAGTATCATGTCACTTTTAGTGTTTTCAGTGCCTGAACACCATTTTGAGAGCATGTTGTCACTTAGGCAGTTACTTTTGACCAGAAGCACACAGAAACAAGTTTCCAAGCCAGAAACATGTTGTTTGGTGAATTCTATAGTAGCAAGGCAGTTTGCAGTGGTTTCCATCAGTAGTTGGTCAGAAAAAAGCATGATGTCAGTTTCAGTGTTTACAGTGCCCATAAATGAGTATGAGAGCATATTGTCACTTAGGCTGTTACTTTTGACCAGAAGCACACAGAAAAAAGTTTCCAAGCCAGAAACATGTGGTTTGGTGAATTCTGTGTTAGGAAGGTATATTTCTCTGGTTTCCATCACTAGTTGGTCAGAAAACAACATCGTGTCAGTTTCAGTGTTGTCACTTAGGCTGTTACGTCTGAAGAGAAGCACACAGAAACAAGTTTCCAAGCCAGAAACATGTGGTTTTGTGAAGTCTATAGTAGCAAGGCAGGTTGCAATGGTTTCCATCAGTAGTTGGTCAGAAAACAGCGTGATGTCAGTTTCAGTGTTTTCAGGGCCCGAAAAGCATTTTGAGAGCATGCTGTCACTTAGGCTGTTACTTTTGACCAGAAGTACTCAGAAAGAAGTTTCCAAGCCAGAAACATGTTGGTTGGTGAAGTCTATAGCAGCCAGTCATGTTTCTCTGGTTTCCATCACTAGTTGGTCAGAAAACAGCATCATGTCACTTTTGGTGTTTTCAGGGCCCGAAAAGCATTTTTAGAGCATGTTGTCACTTAGGCTGTTACGTTTGACAAGAAGCACACAGAAACAAGTTTCCAAGCGAGAAACATGTGGTTTGGTGACATCTATAGTAGCAATGCAGTTTGCAGTGGTTTCTCTGGTTTCCATGACTAGTTGGTCAGAAAACAGCATCATGTCACATTTAGTGTCATGCTGTCAGTGAGGCTGTTATTTTTGACCAGAAGCACACAGAAACAAGTTTCCAAGCCAGAAACATGTTGGTTGGTGAAGTCTATAGCAGTCAGTCATGTTTCTCTGGTTTCCATCACTCGTTGGTCAGAAAACAGAATCATGTCACTTTTAGTGTTGTCACTTAGGCTGTTACGTTTGAAGAGAAGCACACAGAAACAAGTTTCCAAGCGAAAAACATGTGGTTTTGTGACATCTATAGCAGCCAGGCATATTTCTCTGGTTTCCATCAGGAGTTGGTCAAAAAACAGCATCATGTCACTTTTCCGGTTTTCAGGACCCGAAAAGCATTCTGGGAGCATATTGTCACTTAGGCTGTTACTTTTGACCAGAAGCACACAGAAACAAGTTTCCAAGCCAGAAACATGTGGTTTGGTGAATTCTGTATTAGGAACGTATATTTCTCTGATTTCCATCAGTAGTTGGTCAGAAAATAGCATCATGTCACTTTTAGTGTTTTCAGGTCCCATAAAGGAGTTTGAGAATATGTTGTCACTTAGGCTGTTACTTTTGTCCAGAAGCACTCAGAAACAAGTTTCCAAGCCAGAAACATGTGGTTTGGTGAAGTCTATAGCAGCCAGTCATGTTTCTCTGGTTTCCATCAGTAGTTGGTCAGAAAACAGCATCATGTTAGTTTTCGTGTTTTCAGGGCCCGAAAAACATTTTGTGAGCATATTGTCACTTAGGCTGTTACTTTTGACCAGAAGCACACAGAAACAAGTTTCCAAGCCAGAAACATGTGGTTTGGTTAATTTTGTTGTAGCAAGGCAGTTGTCTCTGGTTTTCCATCAGTAGTTGGTCAGAAAACAGCATCATGTTAGTTTTCGTGTTTTCAGGGCCCGAAAAGCATTTTGAGAGCATGTTGTCACTTAGGCTGTTACTTTTGACCAGAAGCACTCAAAAACAAGTTTCCAAGCCAGAAACATGAGATTTGGTGAAATCTATAGTATCAAGGGAGTTTCCTGTGGTTTCCATCACTAGTTGGTCAGAAAACAGCATCATGTCACTTTTACTGTTTTCAGGTCCCATAAAGGAGTATGAGAGTATGTTGTCACTTAGGCTGTTACTTTTGACCAGAAGCACACAGAAAAAAGTTTCCAAGCCAGAAACATGTGGTTTGGTGAATTCTGTGTTAGGAAGGTATATTTCTCTGGTTTCCATCACTAGTTGATCAGAAAACAGCATCATGTCACTTTTAGTGTTTTCAGTGCCTGAACACCATTTTGAGAGCATGTTGTCACTTAGGCTGTTACTTTTGTCCAGAAGCACTCAGAAACAAGTTTCCAAGCCAGAAACATGTGGTTTGGTGAAGTCTATAGCAGCCAGTCATGTTTCTCTGGTTTCCATCAGTAGTTGGTCAGAAAACAGCATCATGTCAGTTTCAGTGTTTACAGTGCCCGAAAAGGATTTTGAGAGCATGCTGTCACTGAGGCTGTTATTTTTGACCAGAAGCACACAGAAACAAGTTTCCAAGCCAGAAACATGTTGGTTGGTGAAGTCTGTTGTATCAACGCCGTTTTATCTGGTGTACATCAGTACTTGGTCAGAAAACAGCATCATGTCACTTTTAGTGTTGTCACTTAGGCTGTTACGTTTAAAGAGAAGCACACAGAAACAAGTTTCCAAGCCAGAAACATGTGGTTTGGTGAAGTCTGTTGTAGCAAGGCAGTTTTCTCAGCTTTCCATCAGTAGTTGGTCAGAAAACATCATCATGTCACTTTTAGTGTTTTCAGGGCCCGAAAAGCATTATGAGAGCTTGTTGCCACTTAGGCCGTTAGTTTTGACCAGAAGCACACAGAAACAAGTTTCCAAGCCACAAACATGTGGTTTGGTGAATTCTGTATTAGGAACGTATATTTCTCTGATTTCCATCAGTAGTTGGTCAGAAAATAGCATCATGTCACTTTTAGTGTTTTCAGGTCCCATAAAGGAGTTTGAGAATATGTTGTCACTTAGGCTGTTACTTTTGACAAGAAGCACTCAGAAACAAGTTTCCAAGCCAGAAACATGTGGTTTGGTGAATTCTATAGCAGCAATGCAGTTTGCAGTGGTTTCCATCAGTAGTTGGTCAGAAAACAGCATGATGTCAGTTTTAGTGTTTTCAGGGCCCGAAAAGCATTTTGACAGCGTGTTGTCACTTAGGCTGTTACTTTTGACAAGAAGCACTCAGAAAGAAGTTTCCAAGCCAGAAACATGTGGTTTGGTGAATTCTATAGCAGCAATGCAGTTTGCAGTGGTTTCCATCAGTAGTTGGTCAGAAAAAAGCATGATGTCAGTTTCAGTGTTTTCAGGCCCCGAAAAGCATTTTTAGAGCTTGTTGTTACTTTGGCTGTTCCTTTTGACCAGAAGCACACAGAAACAAGTTTCCAAGCCACAAACATATGGTTTGGTGAAGTCTGTTGTATCAACGCCGTTTTCTCTGGTTTTCATAAGTAGTTGGTCAGAAAACAACATCGTGTCAGTTTCAGTGTTGTCACTTAGGCTGTTACGTCTGAAGAGAAGCACACAGAAACAAGTTTCCAAGCCAGAAACATGTGGTTTTGTGAAGTCTATAGTAGCAAGGCAGTTTTCTCTGGTCTCCATCAGTAGTTGGTCAGAAAACAGCATCATGTCAGTTATACTGTTTTCAGGGCCCGAAAAGCATTTTGAGAGCATGTTGTCACTTAGGCTGTTACTTTTGACCAGAAGCACACAGAAACAAGTTTCCAAGCCAGAAACATGTGGTTTGGTGAATTCTATAGTAGCAAGGCAGTTTCCACTGTTTTTCATCACTAGTTGGTCAGAAAACAGCATGATGTCAGTTTTAGTGTTTTCAGGGCCCGAAAAGCATTTTGACAGCGTGTTGTCACTTAGGCTGTTACTTTTGACAAGAAGCACTCAGAAACAAGTTTCCAAGCCAGAAACATGTGGTTTGGTGAATTCTATAGCAGCAATGCAGTTTCCTCTGGATTCCCTCACGAGTTGGTCAGAAAACACCATCATGTCACTTTTAGTGTTTTCAGGCCCTGAAAAGCATGTTGAGAGCATGTTGTCACTTAGGCTGTTACTTTTGACCAGAAGCACACAGAAACAAGTTTCCAAGCCAGAAACATGTGGTTTGGTGAATTCTGTATTAGGAACGTATATTTCTCTGATTTCCATCAGTAGTTGGTCAGAAAATAGCATCATGTCACTTTTAGTGTTTTCAGGTCCCATAAAGGAGTTTGAGAATATGTTGTCACTTAGGCTGTTACTTTTGTCCAGAAGCACTCAGAAACAAGTTTCCAAGCCAGAAACATGTGGTTTGGTGAAGTCTATAGCAGCCAGTCATGTTTCTCTGGTTTCCATCAGTAGTTGGTCAGAAAACAGCATGATGTCACTTTTAGTGTTTTCAGGGCGTGAACAGCATTTTGAGAGCATGTTGTCACTTAGGCTGTTACTTTTGACCAGAAACACACAGAAACAAGTTTCCAAGCCAGAAACATGTGGTTTGGTTAATTTTGTTGTAGCAAGGCAGTTGTCTCTGGTTTTCCATCAGTAGTTGGTCAGAAAACAGCATCATGTTAGTTTTCGTGTTTTCAGGGCCCGAAAAGCATTTTGCGAGCATGTTGTCACTTAGGCTGTTACTTTTGACCAGAAGCACTCAAAAACAAGTTTCCAAGCCAGAAACATGAGATTTGGTGAAATCTATAGTATCAAGGGAGTTTCCTGTGGTTTCCATCACTAGTTGGTCAGAAAACAGCATCATGTTACTTTTACTGTTTTCAGGTCCCATAAAGGAGTTTGAGAATATGTTGTCACTTAGGCTGTTACTTTTGACAAGAAGCACTCAGAAAGAAGTTTCCAAGCCAGAAACATGTGGTTTGGTGAATTCTATAGCAGCAATGCAGTTTGCAGTGGTTTCCATCAGTAGTTGGTCAGAAAACAGCATGATGTCAGTTTTAGTGTTTTCAGGGCCCGAAAAGCATTTTGACAGCGTGTTGTCACTTAGGCTGTTACTTTTGACAAGAAACACACAGAAACAAGTTTCCAAGCCAGAAACATGTTGTTTGGTGAATTCTATAGTAGCAAGGCAGTTTGCAGTGGTTTCCATCAGTAGTTGGTCAGAAAAAAGCATGATGTCAGTTTCAGTGTTTACAGTGCCCGAAAAGGATTTTGAGAGCATGCTGTCACTGAGGCTGTTATTTTTGACCAGAAGCACACAGAAACAAGTTTCCAAGCCAGAAACATGTTGGTTGGTGAAGTCTATAGCAGTCAGTCATGTTTCTCTGGTTTCCATCACTCGTTGGTCAGAAAACAGAATCATGTCACTTTTAGTGTTGTCACTTAGGCTGTTACGTTTGAAGAGAAGCACACAGAAACAAGTTTCCAAGCGAAAAACATGTGGTTTTGTGACATCTATAGTAGCCAGGCATATTTCTCTGGTTTCCATCAGGAGTTGGTCAAAAAACAGCATCATGTCACTTTTACTGTTTTCAGGACCCGAAAAGCATTCTGGGAGCATATTGTCACTTAGGCTCTTACTCTTGACAAGAAGCACACAGAAACAAGTTTCCAAGCCAGAAACATGTTGGTTGTTGAAGTCTATAGCAGTCAGTCATGTTTCTCTGGTTTCTATCACTAGTTGGTCAGAAAACAGCATCATGTCAGTTTCAGTGTTTTCAGGGCCCGAAAAGGATTTTGAGAGCATGCTGTCAGTTAGGCTGTTACTTTTGACCAGAAGCACAAAGAAACAAGTTTCCAAGCCAGAAACATGTGGTTTGGTTAATTTTGTTGTAGCAAGGCAGTTGTCTCTGGTTTTCCATCACTAGTTGGTCAGAAAACAGCATCATGTTAGTTTTCGTGTTTTCAGGGCCCGAAAAGCATTTTGTGAGCATGTTGTCACTTAGGCTGTTCCGTTTGACAAGAGGCACACAGAAACAAGTTTCCAAGCCTGAAACATGTGGTTTGGTGAAGACTGTAGTAACAAGGTAGTTTTCTCTGGTTTCCATTACTAGTTGGTCAGAAAACAGCATCATGTCACTTTTACTGTTTTCAGGGCCCGAAAAGCATTCTGGGAGCATATTGTCACTTAGGCTGTTACTTTTGACAAGAAACACACAGAAACAAGTTTCCAAGCCAGAAACATGTGGTTTGTTCAAGTCTATAGCAGCCAGTCATGTTTCTCTGGTTTCCATCACTAGTTGGTCAGAAAACAGCATCATGTCACTTTTACTGTTTTCAGGGCCCGAAAAGCATTCTGGGAGCATATTGTCACTTAGGCTGTTACTTTTGACCAGAAGCACACAGAAACAAGTTTCCAAGCCAGAAACATGTGGTTTGGTGAATTTTGTTGTAGCAAGGCAGTTGTCTCTGGTTTTCCATCAGTAGTTGGTCAGAAAACAGCATCATGTTAGTTTTCGTGTTTTCAGGGCCCGAAAAGCATTTTGTGAGCATATTGTCACTTAGGCTGTTACTTTTGACAAGAAGCACTCAAAAACAAGTTTCCAAGCCAGAAACATGTGGTTTGCTGAATTCCATAGTAGGAAGGCAGCTGTCTGTGTTTTCCATCACTAGTTGGTCATAAAACAGCATGCTGTCACTTTTAGTGTTTTCAGGGCCTGAACACCATTTTGAGAGCATGTTGTCACTTAGGCAGTTACTTTTGACCAGAAGCACACAGAAACAAGTTTCCAAGCCAGAAACATGTGGTTTGGTGAATTTTATAGTAGCAAGGCAGTTTTCTCTGGTTTCCATTACTAGTTGGTCAGAAAACAGCATCATGTCACTTTTAGTGTTTTCAGGGCCCAAAAAGCATTCTGAGAGCATATTGTCACTTAGGCTGTTACTTTTGACCAGAAGCACACAGAAACAAGTTTCCAAGCCAGAAACATGTGGTTTGGTTAATTTTGTTGTAGCAAGGCAGTTGTCTCTGGTTTCCATCAGTAGTTGGTCAGAAAACAGCATCATGTCACTTTTAGTGTTTTCAGGGCCCAAAAAGCATTCTGAGAGCATATTGTCACTTAGGCTGTTACTTTTGACCAGAAGCACACAGAAACAAGTTTCCAAGCCAGAAACATGTGGTTTGGTTAATTTTGTTGTAGCAAGGCAGTTGTCTCTGGTTTTCCATCAGTAGTTGGTCAGAAAACAGCATCATGTTAGTTTTCGTGTTTTCAGGGCCCGAAAAGCATTTTGCGAGCATGTTGTCACTTAGGCTGTTACTTTTGACCAGAAGCACTCAAAAACAACTTTCCAAGCCAGAAACATGTGGTTTGGTTAATTTTGTTGTAGCAAGGCAGTTGTCTCTGGTTTTCCATCAGTAGTTGGTCAGAAAACAGCATCATGTTAGTTTTCGTGTTTTCAGGGCCCGAAAAGCATTTTGTGAGCATGTTGTCACTTAGGCTGTTCCGTTTGACAAGAGGCACACAGAAACAAGTTTCCAAGCCTGAAACATGTGGTTTGGTGAAGACTGTAGTAACAAGGCAGTTTTCTCTGGTTTCCATTACTAGTTGGTCAGAAAACAGCATCATGTCACTTTTACTGTTTTCAGGGCCCGAAAAGCATTCTGGGAGCATATTGTCACTAGGCTCTTACTCTTGACAAGAAGCACACAGAAGCAAATTTCCAAGCTAGAAATATATGGTTTGGTTAATTGTGTTGTAGCAAGGCAGTTGTCTCTGGTTTCCATCAATAGTTGGTCAGAAAACAGCATCATGTCAGTTTCAGTGTTTCCAGGGCCCTGAAAAGCATTTTGAGAGCTTGTTGTCACTTAGGCTGTTACTTTTGACCAGAAGCACACAGAGACAAGTTTCCAAGCCAGAAACATGTGGTTTGGTGAAGTCTATAGCAGCCAGTCACTTTTCTCAGCTTTCCATCACTAGTTGGTCAGAAAACAGCAGGATGTCACTTTTGGTGTTTTCAGTGCCTGAACACCATTTTGAGAGCATGTTGTCACTTAGGCAGTTACTTTTGACCAGAAGCACACAGAGACAAGTTTCCAAGCCAGAAACATGTGGTTTGTTCAAGTCTATAGCAGCCAGTCATGTTTCTCTAGTTTCCATCACTAGTTGGTCAGAAAACAGCATGATGTCACTTTTAGTGTTTTCAGGGTAGGAAAATCTTTTTGAGAGCATGTTGTCACTTAGGCAGTTACTTTTGACCAGAAGCACACAGAAACAAGTTTCCAAGCCAGAAACATGTTGTTTGGTGAAGTCTATAGCACCCAGTCATGTTTCTCTGGTTTCCATCACTAGTTGGTCAGAAAACAGCATCATGTCACTTTTAGTGTTGTCACTTAGGCTGTTACGTTTGAAGAGAAGCACACAGAAACAAGTTTCCAAGCGAGAAACATGTGGTTTTGTGACATCTATAGTAGCCAGGCATATTTCTCTGGTTTCCATCAGGAGTTGGTCAAAAAACAGCATCATGTCACTTTTACTGTTTTCAGGACCCGAAAAGCATTCTGGGAGCATATTGTCACTTAGGCTGTTACTTTTGACCAGAAGCACACAGAAACAAGTTTCCAAGCCAGAAACATGTGGTTTGGTTAATTTTGTTGTAGCAAGGCAGTTGTCTCTGGTTTTCCATCAGTAGTTGGTCAGAAAACAGCATCATGTTAGTTTTCGTGTTTTCAGGGCCCGAAAAGCATTCTGGGAGCATATTGTCACTTAGGCTGTTACTTTTGACCAGAAGCACACAGAAACAAGTTTCCAAGCCAGAAACATGTGGTTTGGTGAAGTCTATAGTAGCAAGGCATATTTCTCTGGTTTCCATCACTCGTTGGTCATAAAACAGCATGATGTCACTTTTAGTGTTTTCAGTGCCTGAACACCATTTTGAGAGCATGTTGTCACTTAGGCAATTACTTTTGACCAGAAGCACACAGAGACAAGTTTCCAAGCCAGAAACATGTTGTTTGGTGAAGTCTATAGCAGCCAGTCACGTTTCTCAGCTTTCCATCACTAGTTGGTCAGAAAACAGCATGGTGTCACTTTTAGTGTTTTCAGGCCCGAAAAAAGCAGTTTGAGAGCATGTTGTCACTTAGGCTGTTACTTTTGACAAGAAACACACAGAAACAAGTTTCCAAGCCAGAAACATGTGGTTTGGTCAAGTCTATAGTAGCAAGGCAGTGGTCTCTGGTTTTCCATCAGTAGTTGGTCAGAAAACAGCATGATGTCAGTTTCAGTGTTTACAGGGCCCGAAAAGGATTTTGAGAGCATGCTGTCACTTAGGCAGTTACTTTTGACCAGAAGCACTCAGAAACAAGTTTCCAAGCCAGAAACATGTTGGTTGGTGAAGTCTATAGCGGCCAGTCATGTTTCTCTGGTTTCCATCACTAGTTGGTCAGAAAACAGCATCATGTCACTTTTAGTGTTGTCACTTAGGCTGTTACGTTTGAAGAGAAGCACACAGAAAGAAGTTTCCAAGCCAGAAACATGTAGATTGGTGAAGTCTATAGCAGTCAGTCATGTTTCTCTGGTTTCCATCATTAGTTGGTCAGAAAACAGCATGATGTCCGTTTCAGTGTTTACAGGTCCCGAAAAGGATTTTGAGAGCATGCTGTCACTTAGGCCGTTACTTTTGACCAGAAGCACTCAGAAACAAGTTTCCAAGCCAGAAACATGTGCTTTGGTGAAGACTATAGTAACAAGGCAGTTTTCTCTGGTTTCCATTACTAGTTGGTCAGAAAACAGCATCATGTCAGTTTTAGTGTTTTCAGGGCCTGAAAAGCATTTTGAGAGCATTCAATTCAATTTCAATTCAATTTTATTTATTAAGCCCAATATCACAAATCACAATTTGCCTCACAGGGCTTTACAGCATACGACATCCCTCTGTCCTTATGACCCTCGAAGCGGATCAGGAAAAACTAAAAAAAAAACCCTTTAACGGGGAAAAAAACGGTAGAAACCTCAGGAAGAGCAACTTAGGAGGGATACCTCTTCCAGGACGGACAGACGTGCAATAGATGTCGTACAGAACAGATCAGCATAACAGATTAACAGTAATCCATATGACACAATGAGACAGAGAAAGCGAGAGAGAGAAAGAGGAGAGATGCAGGTAATTGAAAGTAATAATATTATAGTTACAGTTCTGGCTACTGCCGCACAATATGTTGAAAGTATGTAATAATATCTGGCAGTATACAAGTGTGACAATAGTCATATGTGTATAATAACAGTAGAAGTATGACTAATGACTAATGATGGCAGCAGCAGCAGGAGGCATCTGGCAGGACCACGACGGCAGCATAACCACACACGTCACGCTGTCCAGGCACCGCTGCGATATGAGTTAATCTGAGAGACAGTGGAGCACAAAAGGCTCCGGAGAAGAAGCCGAGTTAGTGACATCCAGAATTGCCGAGTAGCCTAAGTCAGCCTAACTAGGGGCTGGTACAGGGCAAGCCTGAGCCAGCCCTAACTATAAGCTTTATCAAAGAGGAAAGTCTTAAGTCTAGTCTTAAATGTGACGACGGTGTCTGCCTCCCGGACCATAGCAGGAAGATGTTTCCACAGGAGAGGAGCCTGATAGCTAAAGGCTCTGGCTCCTGATCTACTTTTGGAGACTTTAGGGACCACGAGTAACCCTGCGTTCTCAGAGCGCAGAGTTCTGGTGGGATAATAAGGCACTATGAGCTCTCTAAGATATGACGGAGCTTGACCATTTAGAGCTTTATAAGTTAACAGTAGGATTTTAAATTCAATTCTGGATTTTACAGGGAGCCAGTGCAGAGAAGCTAAAACAGGAGAAATATGGTCTCGTTTCTTAGTTCCTGTTAGTACACGTGCTGCTATATTCTGAATTAGCTGGAGAGTTTTTAAGGACTTACTAGAGCTACCTGAAAATAGAGAGTTACAGTAATCCAGCCTTGACGTAACAAAAACGTGGACCAATTTTTCTGCATCTTTTCGGGTCAGGATAGGCCTAATTTTCGCAATATTACGCAGATGAAAAAATGCAGTCTGTGAGGTTTGTTTTAAATGAGAATTAAAAGACAAATCTTGATCAAATATTACTCCGAGGTTTCTTACGGTAGTGCTAGAGGCCAGAGCCATGCCATCTAGAGAAACTATGTCATCAGATAAAGAGTTGTTTGGGGCCAAGAACAATAACTTCAGTTTTGTCTGAATTTAACATCAGGAAATTGGTGCTCATCCAGGTTTTTATGTCTTTAAGGCAGTTATGGAGTTTAGTAAATTGATTGCTTTCTTCTGGCTTCATCGATAAATACAACTGTGTATCATCCGCATAACAATGGAAATTTACAGAGTGATTTCTAATGATGTTACCTAAAGGAATCATATATAGAGTAAAGAGGATTGGTCCGAGCATAGAACCTTGCGGAATTCCAAAATAAACTTTAGTACGTAAGGATGATTCATTATGAACGTGAACAAACTGAAAACGATCAGATAAATAAGATTTAAACCAGCTCAGTGCAGAACCTTTTAGGCCGATTAACTCTGCAGTAGAATTTGAAGGTCAGTTGTGTCAAACGCCGCACTAATATCTAATAAAACAAGTACAGAGACAAGTTCTTTGTCTGAAGCAATCAGAAGGTCATTTGTAATTTTAACTAGAGCTGTCTCAGTGCTATGATGCACTCTAAATCCTGACTGAAATTCCTCAAATAGATTATTATCATGGAGAAAATCACACAGCTGGTCTGCGACTACTTTCTCAAGGATCTTTGACATAAAGGGAAGATTAGATATTGGTCTATAGTTGGCTAACACCTCTGGATCCAGGTTGGGCTTTTTTAGTAGAGGTTTAATTACAGCAACCTTAAAAACTGTGGTACATAGCCTGTTAATAAGGATATATTGATCATATCTAATATATGAGTGTTAACTAAAGGAAAGACCTCCTTAAGTAGCCTAGTTGGGATGGGGTCTAAGAGACACGTTGATGATTTAGATGAAGAAATCACTGCAGTCAATTCTTGAAGAGAAATTGGGGAGAAGCAATCTAAATATATATTAGGTTTTACAGCTGTGTTTGAGGTACTATCTGTACTATAGGTACTATCTGAGGACAGGAGGTCATGAATTTTGCCTCTAATAGTTAGAATTTTGTCATTAAAAAAGCTCATAAAATCATTACTGCTAAGAGCTAAAGGAATACAAGGCTAACTAGACTTGTCATTTCTATATGTGGTTTTTTTTTTGTTTTTTTTAATATAATGAATCCTTAGTGTTCAGAATTGAGTTTACACATTACATTACATTCTCATAGCTACAGCCAACATATGGAAAATACCCCAAGAGTCAGCGAGAGCAGGGGTGGAAGATGACTCACAGGTGGATTACACAGTAACAGACATTGGAACGGACACGACTATGACTTGGATCTGTGACTCAGTGAAGGATAGGGGCACGGACCTATCCACCAGGGCTAGAATTAGCAGCACTCAGGGCAAGGCGAGCGCATCTGTAGAGGATAAAAGTAGCACAGTTGAGAACAAGATGCTTCAGGTTTGTCCTTGCGGCTGGCAGAAAGTAACATCAGTAAAAGGCCTCAGAACTCAGAAGTTCAGGAGGTGGTCAGGCGTGCAAAGGCTTCTTCGGCCCCAGGGCCTAATGGAGTCCCATACCGGGTTTATAAAAGTGTGCCTGATATCCTTAAATTTTTGTGGAAACAGCTAAGAATAGTTTGGGGGAAAACAAATTATACCAAGAGCATGGCGTAGGGCAGGGGGTGTCCTCATTCCTAAGGAGAAGGAGTCTGTGGACCTTAGCCAGTTCCGGATGATTTCTCTCTTGAATGTAGAGGGGAAGATTTTCTTTGGTGCAGTTGCGCAGAGATTAGCTAGCTACTTAAAAAGGAATAGCTTAATAGATACCATGGTGCAGAAGGCAGGAATACCAGGTTTTTCAGGGTGTTTAGAGCATACTAGCATGATCTGGCACCAGATTCAGGCAGCAAAGATTAACAAAATATTGTGTGTAATATTTTTAGATCTTGCAAATGCGTTTGGTTCAGTACGGCATAGCCTCCTTTGGAGTGCGTTTGACTATTTCAGAGTGCCACAGGTAGTTGTTAACTTAGTGAAAGCATACTTTCAGGATATTAGGTTGTGTCTAAGTACGGCAGGTTGGCAGAGGCTAGAAATAGGCATTAGGTAGGTAGGTGGAGAGAGACATCAGAACGAGTTGCATCTTCCACCAGTTAGGGCTTACATGGATGACATGACACTGGTGACCACAACAATGCCATGTACAAAGAGGCTGCTAGAGAAGGTAAATAAGAACCTCAAGTAGGCCAGCATGAAGATCAAGCCTAGTAAATCTAGAAGCATCTCGATATGTAGAGGGAAGTTAAGTGATCGGAAGTTTGTCATAGATGATGAGGACATCCCAACAATTAGGGAAAAGTCAGTAAAGAGCTTAGGTAGGTGGTACAATGTGGAGTTGAATGATAAGGAACAGGTGGTGAAATTTAGAAAAGATGTGGCTGAAGGACTGGATATAACAGATAAATCAGAACTTCCAGGAAAGTTGAAGTTGTGGTGTTTGCAATTTGGGCTATATCCTAGGTTAATGTGGCCATTGTCAATTTATGAAATTCCAATATCCGTTGTAGAGAGAAATGAAAGGTCGGTTAGCTCCTATTTTAGGAAGTGGTTGGGCGCTCCTAGGTGCCTAAGTAGTGTTGCATTGTATGGAAAAGGGATACTTCAGCTGCCAGTATCTAGTTTAACAGAGGAATTTAAATGTACCAAGGTCAGGACAGAGCTCTTGTTATCTGGGAGTAAGGACGTGGTAGTTAGGAGTGTGGTTCCAAATCCAACCAAGGGGAGGAAGTGGAACTCAAGATCGGCAGTTCAGGAGGCAGAGGCAGCTCTTAGACATGCAGAGATTGTAGGTAATGTTCAGTTTGGCCGGGGAGGCCTGGGGCTTGGCTCAGGCAAACCGGTATGGAATACAGCAGGTCTCAAAGATAAAAGAAAGCTGGTTGTGGAACAGATACGTAGACAGGAGGAGATAGTAAGGGGTGCAAAGGTAGTGGCCCAGGCTAAACAGGGACAGTGGTTGAATTGGGAAAGTGTAGAGAAGAGGAAGCTTAGTTGGAGGGACCTGTGGAGTATGGAGGAGAATCGTATTAGATTCCTGGTAGGGGCTACATACGATGTGTTACCAACCCCCCAGAACCTAAAACTGTGGGTAAATGAGGACCCATCATGCCCATTGTGTTCAGGCACCGCAACCTTAAAGCATATTTTGTCAGGCTGTAAAGTTAGCTTGTCACAAGGCCGATATACATGGCGACATAACCAGGTGTTGAAATGTTTAGCTGCAGGAATCAAAGGGAAACGAAGACAGGTGAATTCAGAAGGTGTTAAGGATAGGAGTTTAGCAATTCAGTTTGTCCGTGAGGGGGAGAAATACAGAAGGGATAAGTTAGTAAGGAGGCAAGGGTGTGGCCACCTAGAAGATGCTTGTGATTGGGAAATGCAAGTAGATTTAGGGGGAAAGCTTGTTGTTTCCCCAGGAAATAGTTTGTACCAAGCAGGGGCCTGACATAGTGTTGTGGTCATTGAGGCAACGGCTAGTTTATTTCACTGAGCTGACAGTTCCTTGGGAAGACACAGTGGATGAAGCCTATGAAAGAAAAAAGCTTAGATATGCAGACTTAGGAGCAGACTTAGGAGCAGAAGCTGAGCAGCGAGGATGGAAGACTAGGATTTGTCCAGTGGAAGTGGGGTGTAGGGGATTCATAGCAAGATCAGCTGTCTCGCTCCTGGGGGAACTCGGAGTGCGGGGACAGAGTTTGAGGAAGACAGTGAGGGAAATGTCAGATGAAGCAGCCAGAGCCAGCCAGTTTATCTATAAGAGAAGAAATAATGTCAATTGGGGGCCAGCTGGAGAACTATTAAGCAGGGTACATAACTCCTTGAGATGAGGTGGAGAGATCCACTTCCTCTCAGGAGTAAATCCAGAAAGAGGAAGGTTATTTAAGTGTGGGAGTGGCCTATTTGAATCCCTTTTGTTTGAGATCATGCTGCAAGATGAGTGTGTTTGCTGATCCTGTAAGTTTATTTAACTAATAAGCTATTTTAACTTTAGCTTATATTGGAGTTATGCTATGTAGCGTGTGAAATAGAGTATGGTTATTGTGCTAGGAAAGGTAGTATCAGCACTACTTCTACCTGGAGCTTGCATGTACGGAGCCTGGGTTTGGTTGAAGGTGGCAGTGCTGTTTGGGCTGAGAAAGCCATGTGTAAGGAAGGAGGAAATCCAGGAAGAGGAAGGTTATTTAAGTGTGGGAGTGGCCTATTTGAATCCCTTTTGTTTGAGACCATGCTGCAAGGTGAGTGTGTTTGCTGATCCTGGAAGTTTATCTATCTCCTTTAACTTTAGCTTATATTGGAGTTACGCTATGTAGCGTGTGAAATAGAGTATGGTGAATGTGCTAGAAAAGGTAGTATCAGCATTGCTTCTACCTGGAGCTCTCATGTACGGAGCCTGGGTTTGGTTGAAGGTGGCGGTGCTGTTTAGGCTGAGAAAGCCATGTGTAAGTAAGATAAAGGAGGTTATTGGGTTGGTGTGGGGAGCAGTGAGACCTGGCATTAGGGGAGTGTCTCTGGGACGCCAGAGATCACTGTCTAGCCTCCTGGAGGTGTCGTGGGACCAACTAGACGAAACACCGGTGAAAGGAGGTTCCCACCCGATGACCCCAAAGACATGTTAGTTATCACTGCTCACTGGTCTGTATAGTTAAGCCTTACCATAATAGCTTATCATAGGGCTTAGGAGGTTATTCACTGAGTGCTGATCCTTTTCTAGATCACAAACTTCTTGTGTTTATTTGAATTCATTACATGTCATAAAAACGCACTCTTCTTCAGTTCTGTGCTGTTAGTGTCCATAGTCATACCTGTAAATGTTATATGTTCTGTGGGGTGTACGGATTCAAACAGTCAGGCTCCAGGCCTGGATGGTGTATCATACATGTATGATGAACTGGAACCTGGTACATTACCCCAAAACCTAAGGGGTAAAAAAGACACAAGTCATATTATCTTAAAAAAAAATGCTAGAATACAAATTGCAAATAAAGACTCAGGAGACAGCATCACTGCATAGAACAAATACTGATCCAGGGAGCAACATGTGTTTTACTATGAAACTTTGATTACATATAAATTCTGTGGAGAAACTGTGATACATTGGTACATTGTACATATTGTGGATTACAAACACAAGGTGAAGATGATTATAAAATGCAGCTACATTTTAGTAGAATGATTTCAGTAAACATGACAGCTAAGACATCTGAATGTACCAGTTATTTTTATTCATTTGTTTTTGTATAATACAAAAAGCTGTCATCTCAATCTGCTGTGGTAAAATTGATGAATTCACGGGTGAAATCTTTTGTGTTTTTAATGGGGAATGTGTTAGAAGCAGAATTTATATCAACCAGTTGCGTGCACAGACTTTTTGAAGGGCAGGGGCGAAAAGAAAAAAAAGGGCACTTCAGCGTGCGTTTTGGCTCCCAGGAGAGCACTTCAGCGTGCGCTTTGGCTCCCAGGAGGGCACTTTAGCGAGCATTTTTCAATAATTGGGCCACAAGGAGGGCACCACCATCGTTAACTTTAGCTTTAGCCTCAGCAGTGTTGCTTATGCCAGCCTCCAGAGGTGAAGCCCCTTTAAGGTAAGGGGCATGACGTTTCCAATTCACGCTCTAAGTGTTGCACCAATCACAACAGACTGAGAGCTGACCAATTAGAGCAGACTGGACTGCTGGGGAGGCGGGACATAAGCCAAAACAGTGTTTCACACAGAGGTGCTGCAGCACTGATAGTCAGGTGGCTTAAAGACATGTGAAAAGAATGGGGATGCGCCGGACAAAAGCACCAACATTTTTTTATGTGTTCTCCATCACCATAGCTTTCAATTTAGAAGGGGAGCCGCTTCATCACAATGGTGGAAGGCAGCCGCCATGTAAAATCTATAAGTGCCAATATCTCAGCTTCCAAGCTACTTAGAAGGTCAATTTTGGTGACAAAATATACATTTAACACTTACTACTTAACACTCACTTATTAGACATGATCCTTGATCCATGATCTCTCGAGGATTCAAAGATCCTTGAGAAAGTAGTCACAGACCAGCTGTGTGATTTTCTCCATGATAATAATTTATTTGAGGAATTTCAGTCAGGATTTAGAGTGCATCATAGCACTGAGACAGCACTAGTTAAAATTACGAATGAGATGAGATGAATGTTCTGATTGCTTCAGACAAAGGACTTGTCTCTGTACTTGTTTTATTAGATCTTAGTGTGGCGTTTGACACAATTGACCATCAAATTCTGCTACAGAAACTGGAACACTTAATTGGCCTAAAAGGTTCTGCACTAAGCTGGTTTAAATCTTATTTATCCGATCGTTTTCAGTTTGTTTTGGAGTTCCGCAAGGTTCTATGCTCGGACCAATCCTATTTATATGCTTCCTTTAGGTAACATCATTAGAAATCACTCTGTAAATTTCCATTGTTATGCGGATGATTCACAGTTGTATCTATCAATGAAGCCAGAAGAAACTAATCAATTAACTAAACTTCATAACTGCCTTAAAGACATAATAACCTGGAGGAGCACCGATTTCCTTATGTTAAATTCAGACAAAACTGAAGTTATTGTTCTTGGCCCCAAACAACTCGGAGACTCTTTATCTGATGACATAGTTTCTCTAGATGGCATTGCTCTGGCCTCTAGCACTACCGTAAGAAACCTTGGAGTAATATTTGATCAAGATTTGTCTTTTAATTCTCATTTAAAACAAACCTCACGGACTGCATTTTTTCATCTGCATAATATTGCGAAAATTAGGCCTATCCTGACCCGAAAAGATGCAGAAAAATTGGTCCACGCTTTTGTTACCTCAAGGCTGGATGACTGTAACTCCCTGTGGTAAGTCTTTAAAAACTCTCCAGCTGGGACTTCCGGTATGGCGGCGACCAGGCTGGTAGCGTAGTTGGAGAGCTCCCAAAGCGGTTCGTTATTTCCCCTGATTGAAGTGATTAACGTGTTTACAACTGAGAATTTCTTATGGGGAAATATCACCTAAGAAAAGCTAAGACCACAACGAGTCAGGATAGTGAGACAAGCAAGAAAATGGCGACAAAAGATACCGACGAACTTGACGCAGGTGAAGCTAATGCTACTGTGGACTCCCTGCATGCTAGCATATGTGCTATCTGCGCTGACATTAAAGCGGGTCATCTGGACATAAAAAGAGAACTGAGCAGATTTTGTGAGACAGTCAAGAGAGACATGAAGGAAGAGCTCGGAAACTTCAAAGAAGAAGTTAACAGGAAACTGAGCGAGATCAGTGCAGAACTCAAGAACACAGAGTCTAAGATGGATGAAGTAGAGAACCGAGTGGCAGAGGTGGAAGAGTGGACTGTCAACGCTAAAGACGTGCTTCTACAGGCTTTGAAAGAACAAGAGCAAGTTAACGGACTTAGAAACACGCTCCCGCAGAAATAATCTCCGCATCTTTGGGATTCCCGAGGGAGAGGAGGGGAGCGATGCATATGAGTTTCTGGAAAAGTTTGTTAAGTCAGAGCTGCAACTACTGGACATTGACCTTAAAATACAACGTTGCCACCAGTCACTTGGACCAAAACCTCCACCACAAGCCGCTCCGAGATCTATGATCGCATATTTCCTCGTGTACAGAACCAGGGGCGGAAATCCCTGGGAGGACAGGGGGGACATGACTCCCCCTTCAGTAAAGCTGTACCCCCCTAGAATAATTTGAGACACAATTAATAATTTTTGAACAATGTAGTAGTATTTATTAAAAGCACAATGTAAGCGGTGCTCATTATAATCGCGCAATAATGTGCTATTTACATCTTAAAAGATTTAGTCCCCCCCTCCCATTCCTAGTAGTGGTATATCCCACACTCTTTCCAACGGGCGGGGCTGCTTGGCAGCAGTAGCAGCGTGTGGCTGGACCCGCTGCCCACATCACGCATGGCAGGGTAAGTCCACTCACACAGACACAGTTTAACTTACACAAGTTACAACACATCCCATTTACTGTTACAACAAGCCCCAGGCCCAGGCTGGCAATATAAACTGTCTGCAATATTTCTCCTGCATTGTTCAAAAGTCTACTCAATGAGTGCTGCTAAGCTAAAAGCTAATGATTAGCTCAGAGTTTAGTGATAGTCAGAGAGGACAGGAGAGAAAGAAGAGGGAGAGGACAGGACAAGAGCAGTCAGTGGCGGAGCGGCTCGTAGCTATGGGTACCTGTCTGTAGGCTCTCCACCTGTCAGTGAGACAAACATGAAAGAGAGCCAGGCTGACTTTCAGTCAGCCTGGCTACAGTGCTGAAAAGAAACCTCGGGTTGTTCTTATTGTCTATTAATGCTGAGTAATAGTTTGCTCTGGCATTGCGGAGGCCCCTCTTATAAGTTTTGAGACTGTCTGTCCAGATTAAACGAGATTCTTCCAGTTTGGTTAATTGCCGATTCCTTTCAAATTTTCGCGATATTTGTTTTAACTTAAGGGTTTGAGAGTTATACCAAGGAGCGAACTTTCTTTGCTTTTTTAACTTCTTTTTAAGAGGAGCTACAGAGTCAAGTGCTGTTCACAGCGAGCCTACAGCACTATCGACAAAATGATCAAAGTCGGTACGGTAAACCTCTGTTACTGAGGGACTTGGTATTGAATTTAATGACAGAGTAATCTTTTCCTTAAATTTTGCGAGAGCACTATCTGATAAACATCTGGTATAGTAACTGTTGCTGAGTGGCATGTAATCGAGTAAACAGAAATCAAAAGTAATCAGATAATGATCCGATAGCGAGGGATTCTGTAGAAAGACTTTTAGATTATCAATTTCAATTCCATACGTCAGAACTAGATCGAGGGTATGGTTAAAACAGTGAGTGGGTTCATGTACACCCTGACTGAAGCCAATGGAGTCTAATAATGAGATAAACGCGGTAGCCAGGGAGTCATTATCAACGTCGACATGAATGTTAAAATCGCCTACAATAATAACTTTATCTGATTTAAGAATTAAACTGGATAAAAACTCTGAGAATTCAGATACAAATTCAGAATACGGGCCAGGAGCACGGTACACTATAACAAATAAAAGTGGCTGTGATGTTTTCCAGGTCGGATGTAAAAGACTAAAAACGAGGCTTTCAAATGAATTATAATCTAGTTTAGGTTTAGGGCTGATTAACAGGCTAGAGTTAAAAATGGCTGCAACTCCCCCTCCTCGGCCGCTGCCTCGAGGAATGTGGGTATTATTATGACTGGGAGGAGTGGACTCATTTAGACTAACATATTCATCTGGACACAGCCAGGTTTCAGTGAGACTGAGTAAATCAATATGATTATCTGATATTAATTCGTTTACTAACACTGCTTTAGACGATAGAGACCTGATATTTAACAGTCCGCATTTAATTCTCCTGTTTTGTCTTTCTGTCACAGAAGAGGTTTTAATTTTTATGAGGTTGTTATGCACAACTCCTCTTTGTTTAATTTTAGATTTAAATAATTTAGGTGGTCGGCGGACAGACACCGTTTGTATAAAACTATGAAAACTATGGCTGGGTAACTGAACTAGAAGCTCAGAGAGGCGTATAGGACTGCGACTCTGAGTCCTGGTCTCAACTCTGGGTTGTCAGGGATTTAAATTACTAATAAAGTTTGCCAGGTTCCTAGAAATGAGAGCAGCTCCATCCAAAGTGGGATGAATGCCGTCTCCTAATAAGACCAGGTTTTCCCCAGAAAGTTTGCCAATTATTAACAAAACCCACATTGTTTGCTGGACACCACCTGGACAGCCAGCGATTAAATGATGACATGCGGCTAAACATGTCATCAGTGGTCAGATTTGGGAGGGTCCAGAGAAAACTACGGAGTCCGACATCGTTTTTGCATATTCACACACCGAGGCAATATTCATTTTAGTGACCTCCGATTGGTGTAACTGGGTGTCATTGCCGCCGACGTGAATAACAATCTTACTGAACCTACGTTTAGCTTTAGCCAGCAGTTTTAAATTAGATGCACTGTCGCCCGCTCTGGCCCCAGGGATACATTTGACTATGGTCGCTGGTGTTGCTAACTTCACGTTTCTCAGAATAGAGCTACCAATAACCAGAGTTTTATCCTCAGCGGGTGTGTCGCTGAGTGGGGAAAAGTGGTTGGAAATGTGAACAGGCTGGTGGTGAGCCGTGGGCTTCGGCTTGGAGCTGTGCTTCTGGCGAACCATAACCGAACCTCCCGGCTGAACGGGAGTTACCGGAGGACAGTTAGCAGAGGCTCAGGCTATGTGGCTCTGCACCGGCTACAGGGGACTGGCTAACTACCGCAGCTACTGAATGGTTTTCCATGGTGCGGAGCCACGCTTCTAATTCACTAAGCCTCGCCTCCAACACAGCAAATAAGCTACACTTGTTACAATTACCATTGTCGCTAAAGGAGGCAGAGGCATAACTGAACATTTGGCACACCGAGCAAGAAAGAGCAGAGGGAGAAGCCTTCGCTAACTTTAAACCTAATGTAGCTACCAAGGCTAGTAACGTGCAAACAACAGCTAAGAGATTAGCGAGAAAGTCGTAGAAAGGAGGAGAGCTATAAGTGCTTAAACAGAACTAGTGTGGGTTAAGACTTGAAGTAGACGTTAAAGCAACGTTAAAGCAACTGAAGTGGGAAAACAGGCTACCAATTCACCAGAGCAGTACAGAGACGCTGTCACAGAAACACCGGAAATGACACAACTCGCTTACCACAATACGTCAGCACGTCAGGCCAAAGTAGCCCAAAACGGGTCAAAGTAGTCTAAAAAGGTCAAAAGTAGCACAAAATGGGCCAAAGTAGTCGAAAAAGGGCAAAAGTAGCCCAAAACGGACCAAAGTAGCCCAAAACGGGCCAAAGTCGCCCAAAACGAGAAAAAGTAGCCCAAAACGGGCCAAAGTCGCCCAAAACGAGAAAAAGTAGCCCAAAACGGGCCAAAGTAGCCCAAACAGGACAAAGTAGCCCAAAACGGTTCAAAGTAGCCTAAAACATGCCAAACTAGCACAACACGGTAAAAAATAGCCCAAAACGGGACAAAGTAGCCCAAACAGGACAAAGTAGCCCAAAACACGACAAAGTCGCCCAAAACAGGACGAATTTGCCCATAACAGAAAAAATCACCCAAAACGGGACAAAGTCGCCCAAAACTGGAAAAAGTAGCCCAAAACGGGACGAATTTGCACAAAACAGGAATAAGTCACCCAAAACAGGACAAAAAAGCCCAAAACAGGACAAAGTAGCCCAAAATGCGACAAAGTCACCCAAAACGGGACGCAGTTGCCCATAACTGAAAAAAGTCACCCAAAATGGGACAAAGTAGCCCAAAATGGGACAAAGTAGCCCAAAACAGAAAAAAGTAGCCCAAAATGGGACAAAGTAGCCCAAAACGGGACAAAGTAGCCCAAAACAGAAAAAAATGGGACAAAGTAGCCCAAAACGGGACAGAGTCGCCCAAAACGGGAAAAAATAACCCAAAATTGTACAAAAGTAGCCCAAAACGGGACGAATTTGCCCATAACAGAAAAAAGTCGCCCAAAACGGGACAAAGTAGCCCAAAATGCGACAAAGTCGCCCAAAACGGGACGAATTTGCCCAAAACAGAAAAAAATGGGACAAAGTAGCCCAAAACAGGACAAAGTAGCCCAAAACAGGACAAAGTAGCTCAAAATGGGACAAAGTCGCCCTAAACAAGAAGAATTTGTCCAAAACAGAAAAAAGTCGCCCAAAACGGGACAATGTCGCCCAAAACGGGACGAATTTGCCCGAAACAGAAAAAAGTCACCCAACGGCCCTGATAGCATTAGAGTACAAAATTGATACTGGTTACCCAAACGTGATGGATTTGCAACAAAGTTTACCTAATTGTATGCTTTGTTCCAAATGTTGCTCAATTCGCAACTTTAAGTGAAAAGTTGCCCACTCCATTTTAGGCAACCTTTCCACTTTGGGAAACTTTGTCTTAATTGACTTTGTATTTAGGTCATTGGTTCCCGTACCATTTGGGGGCCATGCACAGTTGTCCCCTCCCACTCTGTTTAGGGCACTCTAGTTGACTTACATAATCTCAGTGTCAGGAAAACACAAACCTGTTCCCCTGATGCTCTGGGATCATACAGGCCGTAAGCCACCGCGCCACGTCAAGGCAGTACCCATGCGGAGGTTCTTTTTTTTGTTTTGTTTTTTTGTTTTTTTTTTTAGGTTTTTTTTTTCTTTTTTTTGTCAGCAACTGCAGTTTTTCTTTTTTTCTGTAACTGCAGTTTTTCTCTTTTTTTCTTTTTTCTTTTTTGTATGCAACTGCAGTTTTTCTTTTTTGTGCAACCGCACTTTTTTTCATCTTTTCAAAACAAGACTGAACAACATTCAACAGTATCCAACCAACAAAACCAACAATATGTAAAACGATATAACAATAAAAACAACACACAACTGAACAAGGTGATGAGTGGTCCTCACTCAAGGGAGCCAGAGGGTTCCTCTGTCCCCTGGCTGCGAGACATCTTTGTGAAAGAGTGGCAGCGAATCAAGTTCACTTTCGGGGAGAGGTCCAATTTACGTCTCCCCTCTCCTTTTGATTTCTTTGGCTGTGTATCAAATACAAAAAGAAGATATATATAATAATGTAGATTAAAGGTTGTAAACTTAGTGTGGGAACAATTAATCCGACTCAGGGCAACATCCTACTCTTCCATTTTAGGCAACTTCACCATTACAGAAACAGATCAATTGAAGTATGAAGTCAGTATATCAGTATGAGTGGTTAAGTGAACACACACACACACACACACAAACAGAAAACACACTATACACCCAGGCATCATCATACATGAATTCTCATACCGTTTGGGGACTCTGGTCCATTTTTGCCGCTGGAGACCGCATTTTCGGCAGGCACCGCTGCCTTGACAAGAAATGTGAAGGCCGGGTGGGGCTGGCTGGCAATGGGAGCTGGGGTTTCTTTAGTTTCCGGGGTGGACTGGGGCTCGATTCTTCATCCTCAAAAAAGTTTCTCCTCCGGGGTTGTTGCCCCGGTGGAGATGACCTCCTCTTTGTGGGAGTCCTCGGCCAATCCCGCCTCCACCTGCGTGGTGGAGAAACGGACCTTGGCCGAGCTGGATTCAGGTCCAAGGAGGAGGGGGCACCTGATTCACCCGGGAAGGCCGGATTCGGGTCCAGGGTGGAGGGGGCACCCGATTCACCCGGGGTTTCCGGGGACAGGGCAGAGGCTGAGGCCAGCTTTTTGAGACCCTGGTCCACCTCAACTTCCCTCGACGCCGACAACAGAGCAAACACCTCCCTCATTCGCTGTGCTCTGCCAAGGTTTTTATACATGGCAATCGCTTGTGTGATTCTATGCCATGATTCATAAAATTGGCAGCGTCCTCTCTGAGGGAGGGATCCGTGTCTCTGTAGTTCTGTAAAGAAAAGCCTGGTCAAACCTCTGTTCCACTTCACATCAACTCCCACCCCATAGAAACCAAATGTTAAAGATTGAAAAAGTTAATCGGACATAGTAAATCTAACTCACATAAGTGCACACTGCTGTGCGGATGTCATAGAAACTTCGAGATTTTGGGAGCCCCATCTCCCTCCAGGCATTCCTCAGATAAGTGACAAGGTTTTTTGGGGGCCCCGCCCACGCCGTCACAAAAAAATAGGTCGACTTCGGAACCGACCGGCTCCGAAGGGCCAGCCACTTCTGGAACCAACCCATCTCCTCCTTTAACAAGTATATTTGGGCATATCCATGGGATGCCATGGTCTTGTTTTCGGCGACCTACGAAAGAAAAAAAGACAGAGAGAGAGAAAGAGATGCCCTTCAGACAGAACCGTAGAAATGATTCAAGAGCAATAACTGTAAAGTACATTGTTTCCAAAAAAACAACATTAACATGAATTCTTAAACTTACATTGATGAGGTAACCCATTTGGTCATCCCCTATGGCATTGCGGACCTCTTTGACCCTCATGTTGGCGAATACACCGGTCCGCTTGCCATAG
Source organism: Epinephelus fuscoguttatus (assembly GCF_011397635.1). Lineage (NCBI taxonomy): Eukaryota > Metazoa > Chordata > Actinopteri > Perciformes > Serranidae > Epinephelus > Epinephelus fuscoguttatus. The sequence continues at coordinate 84,796 of NC_064769.1, read as the reverse complement.
ATCGATGTGATATATGCTTCCAGGTAGCCATAAAGCCGATGGATTGCAGCCCACTGTGGGTCTCTGGTCTTGACGGGGTGTGGAGATTTTTCAATCTCCTCTGAAATAAGACAATAGCACAGGAGAGAGCAGGTTGGAGGAAAGGAAAAGAATGAGGGGGAAGAAGGGGAGGTAGAGTAATGCTTAGCCATTCAATGAAGTATGAGGTGTGTATGAGTTTAGCCAAGGCATTTAGCAAGGCATTCCAGACTGTTCACTGAAGGGGAAGGAAATGTCAAAATTCAAGGTAAATGTTGAAATATTCTGCTTTAAGTCGGATACCACAAGCATCACCCTTACCCAGTATCTCTGGAATTGCTTTACTGGCCCTCTCCTGGCACAGTCTCAGTGATTGTTTGGAGACCAGGCTCTCCTCCTTCCTGGCCTTCACCTCACAGTGGTGCAGAGGCACCACCTTGGCCACGCCTTTCTGTATTCGCCTCAGCTCCATGATTATTGAAGTCAGCTCCCAGTCGCTCAGGCGCTTGTCTTTAGGGTTTTTTATTTTGAGATACTGGACAAAGTCCAGTATCTTGCTGAGAAACTTCAGCTGGGTGGTTGGCGCGTACTTCAGACACCTGAAAAGTACTGTCAGTCTGTGGAAAGACCAATTTGTGTTTAGTAACTATTATGTCATAATTAATGCCGACATGCCCATGGACTCTATGGCTAGTTATTTATTACTATCATAGCTACACGTACCTTCTCAGGTGAAGGGTGTTGCTTAGAAAGCCCCAGGTCCACCAATCCTTGGAGCCCCAATCCAGCATCATAAATGCCAGAAAGGCCTTTACATGGGAAAAGGCAGTACGGTTGTTTTCCTTCATTTTTTGAGAGGCCCCAACTGGAAGATTAAACTCTGCCCATTGTTGAACAAATTTGGCTGTGAAGACAAATGACAAATATCAGATTGCAATTTAATTTACACCACTCAACAGATCAGTAAACACACAGTGTGTGTTGAACCCTTACCGATCGTGGGGGGGAGTTCAATTGACCTCATAGTGGAGGACTTCCCCGTGCCCTCAAACAGCTTGGCCAGGGCCGGAGGGAGTTGTATGTTCCTCCCCTTGGAGAAACTCTTCTGGGAAAGAGAACATTTAGAAGGATTATTGTTCTGCATTTAAAGCATGACCCAAATGCATTTCCTCTCCATTTTGGGGTGACTGTGCTCCCCAAAAAATACCACTTTAGGTCAATCAATCAATTTTATTTATAAAGCCCAATATCACAAATCACAATTTGCCTCACGGGGCTTTACAGCATACAACATCCCTCTGTCCTTAGGACCCTCACAGTGGATAAGGAAAAACTCCCCCAAAAAAACCCTTTAACGGGGGAAAAAAACGGTAGAAACCTCAGGAAGAGCAACTGAGGAGGGATCCCTCTTCCAGGACGAACAGAAGTACAATAGATGTCGTACAGAACAGATCAGCATAATAAATTAACAGTAATCCATATGACACAATGAGACAGAGAAAGAGAGAGAGAGAAAGAGGAGAGATGCAGGTAACAACATTATTGAAAGTAATAATATTATAATTATAGTTCTGGCTACTGTGGTACAATATGTTGAAGGTATATATTAATATCTGGCAGTATACATGTGTGACAATAATCATATGTGTATAATAACACATATGATTGCAACTTAATATCCCAAGTAACACAATGTTACTCACCTTGGCCCCCTTGGCTTTGGCCACTGAAGGAGTTACCAGTGGAGTTTCCTCCATGAGGACTGGCTCCTCCACCGGCACCTCCTCCTCTGCCAAAACCCCTCCTTCCTGCTCCTTCTCCATTTCATCATTTCCATTTGGATCGTCGCCCAGCTTAATGGGCTCTTCTAAATTCTTGCTGAGGATCTGAAAAACACAATCAAAGCTGTTATATATTCTTATTATTAAGTACAAGCAAAAAAAATCCTTGCAGCCTAATTACATCAGCCTAACTCACATTTGCAGTTAGGTACAGTCTACCGGCAGTGAATCGTTTTACTCACATTCTGGATGTCCTTAGCTGGCTCAAGGGTGGCCCTGTCGATGTCACGGTCTGACGAGGCCAGAGCTTCCAGATTTTGCTCCTGTATATCAAGAAGTCAAGATACTGTTTGGTTTCATGTATGTTTCTTTTCTCTGTCATGTTCTGTGTTCTTTTTTTTACGTGTGTGTCCAATCCCTGTTTCACCCTATTCAGTCCAGGGTCACCATCGATTGAGAACTGCCATCCATGCTCTGCTGCTACATTTGTGTCTACCAGTTCTTGTGTCCACTATTCTTGAGTAAATGCTAATTTCTCGATATGCTGCAGTCATTACATGTTTTGAAAATACACAGTTGTGTAGCAGTAAATCATTGTACTCACATCAGAGACGTTTTCAGCCATGCCGAGACCCGTGTCACCCTCTGACAGGGCAGGACCATCTGCTTGTTCATCCTGTATATTAAGAAGTCAAATTATTGTTTTCTTTCTCCAGGTGTGAGGTAGACACAGTGTATCAACATACATGTGTTTTGTATTTCAGCCATAAGGTAGATGCAACATTGTGTGGGAGCACTGACCTGAACCTCTGGCTCAGACACAGTGACTGTCTGAGGAGGAGGTGCCTCCCCCTCAGACTCCTCTTCCTCAGACTGGTCTGTGAGGTGCCTGCTTTTCCTGGCATGCTTTTTGCTTGTGCGGGCAGTGGCTGGAACCAGCTTTAAAAATAAAACACCATAGAATGAGGATAACATTTAAGAGATAACTGTGTAATGTGTTTTGTATTTCAGCCATAACGTCGATGCAACATTGTGTGGGAGCACTGACCTGAACCTGCGGCTCATGATTCTTTGAAGTCTGAGGAGGAGGTGCCTCCCCCTCCTCCTCCTCCACGTAGCGACTTAGCTTGGTGTCCTTGCTGCTTCTGTGGCTGCTTATGTGGCCGCCCTGCAGCGTGGTGGCTGGAACCAGCTTAAGAAAGAAAACATCATAGAATGAGGATAACACTTTAAATTATCATTATCATTTGGATATTCTGCAGTATTTAAACATTTCTTCCCATTTCACTCACCTTCAGCAGAGCATTTATTTTTCTGCGGAGGTGTGAGATCTCCGCAACATATTCCTTTTTCTCCTTACAGAGTTTTTTCTTCAGGGCACCACAGCTTTTGCTGTGGCATGCCTGATTTCCCTCGTCTTCCTTGTCCTCATCCTCGTCCTTGTCCTCGTCCTCCTCCTCCCCCTCCTCCTCCTCCTCCTCCTCCTCCCTTCCCACCCCTTTCTTCTCTTTCTCTGCCCCCTTTTTTCTGAGGAGAGTGGTGATAATGACTGGAGGGCTGGGGTTTGATGCCCTTAACTTTTGTAGTTGCTCCTCTGCGAAAGCAAGAGTGAGCTTGCGCAGCAATTTCTCGACCTCTTCTTTGGGGATCTCTTTATGCCCCTGAATATGGCGCTTGAGCTCTTTGGCAACTACGCTGCACCCAGTTATGGGGCATTTGCCAGAGCCTATGTTGAGCCGAAGAGTGGCCACTCCATTCAGGAGTGCGTGCTCCTGGGGGTTGCTGAGGCGGTGGTACTCTCTCAAGTGTTTCGAGACGTATTGTAGCTCACGCCTACAGTCGATGACTGGACATTTCAGCAATTTTTTGGGCCTCATTGTGCTGAAAGAAAAAGGAACATATTGACTATTTAGTTAGTCTTTCAATGAATGTAACTTGATTACCAGCTCTGAATTCCACAGACAGATGGAGTTAAGAAGCCATTCCCTCTCACCAAATTCAGAAAAATCGGACACAGTTGCAGAAAAAAAGATGAAAAGTAGCCCAAAAGGGGTGCACAGTTACCCAAAAGGGGTGCAAAGTTATCCGAAACAGATGCGGCTACCCAAAATGGATGCTCTGTTAACAATACAGTAACAGTAATTATTCAAATAAGATGATGAAAAAACTACTTTGCACAACCAGACCAACTATTCTAACTGCCATATTCAACAAATATGCAAAGCTAAACAATAAAAAGGAACAGCAGAAAACATAACTTGCCAGCTCTTTGTCTCTCAAACTAATGACGTGAAGTAGTTCCCGCCAAGCCAATTAAGAAAAAAGTTACCCAAAAATGATGCGGCTACCCAAATTGGATGCGCTGTTAACCCTACTGCTTTCTTCCCATACATAATTAATTTATTAGCTCCACGGGTCTAAATGACCCAGTTTTATTAAGGTGTTATAAAGAATGAATCATAATTATGATCCAATGATGCGTTTCATTTTTTGCATGTGGGTGTCTGTGGTGGTGTGTGTGTGTGTGTGTGTGTGTGTGGGGGGGGTTCTGGTAATCATGCGGTGTGGGGACAAAAAAATCAGATCCCCATACGGGAAACCCTTTCAAATGAATGCAGGAGCTATTCTGAAGGTGCCTGTGACGTTTTTAGCATTGGCCCAGAAAGCACGTTTTTCTGTCAGTGTGTGTGTGAGAGGTGTGCTCAGTAGCGGCAACTACAGGTCGTGGCTGGCATTGCACCCAGTGCTCCACACACACATTCTTCCAAATATGGTTGGGACCGCCCACTTCCTGGTCCTCCTGAGGAAGGATTTCAGAAGCAAGAAGTACTTTTCTGTGTTAAAGATCGCAATTCACATGGTGGACACAGCAGATTGTTTGCAGGAGATGCCAACTAACAAGCAAAGGATTTCTACACAGGAGCAAAAGTGAAACATAAGGTAAGTGCATTTATATGGCAAATCAATATAACCAGTAATCACCCCTCAAGTTAGGTTAATTAGCGCTGATTATTCCACATGATAGCTAGTTAGCATTAAGCTAACTGCAGATGCTGAGCGTAGGCCTCAACCATTTTACTATGATTTTCTAACCAGTTGCATATAATTTACCGTAAAGGAGTTAAATGCAAACTATAAAGACACTGCTAAATATGTAGTGTAAATGGTTACTGCCAGGGGGTGTGTGGTTAAAAGAATTTTGCAATACTAATAGATTTTATTTTAATGTGTGATTTAAATTTGCTATGATGAATTTCTATTCAATATTTGTAGTGATGTTATATTTTTCATTGCATTGTAGTAGTATTTAAATTAACAATACATTTTTAATTTAATACTTTTACTTTATTAGAAACTGTTGACTAAATTACTTTTATTTTGTATTTGAAACAATACTCAGGATATTTCCTGTACTACTAAGCATTACAATCATTACTGACAGGTGATGGGACCAGGTAAAATATTTATTTAAGAACATAAATAATAGGTTTAAGTGAAGAAATGATTGATAATTATGATATTAATAGTTGAATCAATTCATTTACATATTTGAATACTTATTTTTCTGTGTTCATTTTTCCTATAATTGGATGATATATGCATAAATATATATATTTTAGACCCTAAGCCTACTTTATAGGCCTCTGCTCGAAAATTGCATACCCATAATGGAATGAATATATCTCTGCAACCACAAGGTCTATTTGAATACTTTTGGTGTCATGGTAAAGGGAACACTTGTGAGATTTGTTAAGATGTGTAAAAATATGTGTTATATGTGAAGAGTAAATGAAGATGGCACAAAGCACAAATGGTCCGCCTAAAAAAAAAGAAGAAGCATTTTCAGGATGAGTATCCCTTTGGAATGATGCATGCAGCTCTAAACCTCTATCAAATCATAGTACAATATGTGAACATTAACTTAATTCAGGTGAGCTCTCCAAAATTGCACAATGTTTGCATGTGATTTTTGTCATGTACATTCCTATATATTTCATTTTTTGTTTCTGTAAATCCCTACTGATGTTTAGGATATACATATAGAAATGTCCGTTTCATTTTTTTTTTACTCTATTTCCCACTCCAAACTGACCAATATGCACCTACTATATTTAGGGACTTTAGGTTTTAAATATTATACAAATGTTTGGTCATGACATTTTTTGGGTGATGAAGTTAAAAATCCAGTAAAAACATAATTGAAACAACATTGTTCCAGACTCAAAAATGCATCTTTTTGGAAGCTTTATTTCTCATGAATTTATACATTTTAATCCAAAGGTTTTGACCAAGGTGCTTCATGGAGAAAACTGAAATAACGTTAAATGACACAAAAATACGAATGACTGTGACTTTGTCGGGCTTTTATTTTGAAATAGTGGAGGAAGTCAGACGTAGCTTTCGCGCAGGGAACCTGACCAGATATCCTCCGTCAAAGCACACCTGACGGAGATGAGGATAACACACGGCAGCAGTCAGTGCGGTGCTTAGGAGTGGTGAGTAAAACGTCCAGTTTTTCAAAGAAATATACCAAACGAAACCCAAAAGAGTTTTATGCGTTATGAGAAATCATCTCACAACATGGATTTCTTGTTGGATACTAGCCAAACAACATTTCTACTGTTGCTAAAAGTAGCTATATTAACTAGCTATATAGTTAATTAATTACGTTTACACGAGGGAATGACTGTGAGGTTGTCCGATAGAGTTATGTTTCAATAAGTAGTTTAATAATTGTCCGAGTCTGTTTCAGAAAGCAGGTGTAACAAACTTGACTTGACTAACCCTGAGATGGAAATGCTGAGGTTTTAGTTCCAGAAGAGTTTATCTGAGTTAATGTGCATGTGCCTGGTGAATGAAAAAACACCCACCATCAATGGAGCTCTGATACTGCCATTGACTGGGTTAATGAAGAGCTTAGCCTCCATTTTAATCCAGTTGAACTAGACAGATGAATGTGTGGTAATGCACTTTCATCTTTTAAAAACAGCAGCAGAGTTGGACAGAAGATTCAGTGAGTTAATACTATTACATTTTATTCAGCATAGTGCACTAGACCAGTGTTTCCCAGCCCTGGTCCCCGCATGTTTTAGATGTTTCCCTGCTCCAACACACCTGAGTCAAATGATCAGCTCATCATCAAGTCTCTGCAGAAGCCTGATAACAACCTAATCATTTGAGTCAGGTGTGTTGGAGCAGAGAAACCACGGTTGGGAAACACTGCACTAGACCACATTATCGGTTAGTTTAATTTCCAGTCTTTTCACTGTACATTTTATTTTACATTTTATGGGAAATTGTGCATTGTGCCAGATATTTAATCAGATTTAGTTTGAATTATGATATTTAGCTATGTTTTGTTCCTGTCAGCTGAAGAGATGCTCAATATCTGTACCTAAAAGAACAGACCCTTCATTAATGTCATCAGTAACACCTGTGTTTACCTACTGTTTCATGTCAAAATGCTTGTTGTGCAAAAGGTCTAGGTCACAGTGTCATTTATTTTACAACATTGTTAAAAACAAAAAGAAACTTAAGTCCTGTATAGTCTATTTAACAACTATATATTTGATAGATAGTGATCCTGAATTATGTAACAGTCATGGTAAGGCAGGAGCGGACTATACAGACTTGAAAGGACAGGAAAAGAGTGCAAGTGCCTGCTTTTCCTATTTATTTCAATTGTTCAAGGTAAAAAATCCACATGAGGTCTTGGGCTATAATGATAATTTTTTAATACCACACAATATAAGATCCTCTACGTTGTTTAAAGCAGTGTTTCCCAACCCTGGCCCTCACCCTGCATGTTTTAGATGTTTGCCTGATCCAACACACCTGATTGAAATAATCAAGTTATCAGGCTTCTGCAGTGGCTTGATGAGCTGATCATTTGAATCAGGTGTGTTGGGGCAGGCAAACATCTAAAACATACAGGGCAGGGGTACCTGAGGACCAGGGTTGGGAAGCACTTGTTTAAAGGATTTTCAGAGGTGGTGGCCTTGGAGCATGAAAAATCTAAAAAAGTATGCAATGACTTTGCTTCTGAAGTATCTGAGCATAAGAGTTAGTAAAACTATTATACAGCTAATATCTCTAAGACCTCAAACGTAACTGAATGTAATGTACTTTAATTTTTTTCTGCAGTTTGAAATGCCACCATGGACCAGCCCCCTTGAGGATGCCACTCACCATGTTCTTTCAAAGTCTGACAAGACATCCAAATTAGAGGTGAAGTACATCAATCCAGTGAAAGGTAAGATGGTGTCTGGTGTGATTAAATCAGTTTTATAATGACTAACATACAACCATTATCTGATGAGTATCTAATGCAAAATGTCAAGGTAAAACAAATGAACTGTGGACTGCATCTTATCTCAAATCAGCTACTATCTGTTGAGGTTTAGAGTAATGAATGGAATTGGAGAGAATGGATAGGTTTTCCTGTTCTTTTGAAAATGCTTTTGTCTTTTACAGGACGTGGCATATTTGCAAAGGGTTTAATTTGCAAAGGAGATTTTGTTGTTGCATATAGGGGAGATATGATAGATGATAAAGAATCCCAGCGAAGAAGAAAACTTTACCATCCGTCATGTGCTGCATTTATGTTTGCATTCCGGTGGAAAGGGAAACTATGGTGGTAAGACTTCAAGTTGCACCTATATTGTACTGTACTACACTGTCAAACTGGGGCTCTACTTTTGTGGTGACATATTGTGATATTTCTATTTCCCCATTTCTCATGTTTCCATCTTTTAAAGTATTGATGCTTCGAGAGAAGATGGATCATTTGGGCGGCTAGTCAATGATGACCACAGAGCTCCAAATTGTAAGATGAAAAAAACTGAGGTGAATGGAAACCCACACCTTTGTTTGTTTGCTCTGAACGACATCAGAGAAGGAGAAGAAATTACATATGACTATGGAGGTGAAGACTGTCCATGGAGAACACAAGTATGTTGAACAGTACACAGTGTATACGATGCCTCATGGTGTTGCAGAATGTATTAAAATCTTTGTAGCTGAATGGATTAGAATTTGAATTTGTTGGAAGATACCAGATCTCTTGTGTGTTCACACATCACCAACCTGTCTGCATGGACTGCTGTGGGAATGACGTAGGTGTCGCTAACTAAGCGGCAGTACATTGTCCTAGGTTTAATACATTTATTGATGAAAACTGACCTCAAATTTACCCGTTTAAGAATGGAGAAGGAAAAGTGTCAAGTTTTTTTTTTATGAAAAATATGTTTAGAAGTGGCTGACGAAATGACTAATAATTTAACTGTAGATGAATCCAGCCAGTTATAAATTCTAATCAAATGATAAGTTTCATGAACTTCTTTATTTATTTTAGATGGAGAGCCCATTGAAATTAATATATTTCAAATTTGTCATACAACTTGTATTTACAGACAACCAGCATTGCATCTCACAGCACGGTGGTGGACAACTCCCACCCTTCACCCCAGTGGGAGACTCAGATGGGTGATGTCACTGGTCCTGCTCCTCAACAGGTACATTCATTCTGATCACTTCAGATTTAATTCTACACACTCTCTATTTCATAATCTTATATTTTTCATTATTTTAAGCAGCTAAAAGGAGGAAGGAGGTTAAATGTGATGGTTGTCTAGTGTGAATCAGTTCACCTAGCAATTTAATGTAATGCATCTATAAGGTTAGTGGTAGTGAGATACTGAGGGCAGATCTTAACCTTCAGAAAGTATTTTTTTCTTGGTTAATTTTCAGTGTATTGTGGATACTTACGACGTCCCCACAACACACCTTCAGTCAGTGTAAAGTAGAGCGTCTGTGTAAAACCTGTGTCTGAAGCCCTTGACAAAACTGGTTTCAGTTTTTTTTCAGCAAAATGTAAAGTGGGATCATATTTGTTTTTGGAGTGACTTTTCCTCTAGTCTACGGTAAAGTTAACAGCACAGACTCATGTGTTTTATTTTGAAGTAAAAAAGGGAAGTAGTCCGTGTGAAATGCTGCTCTCTGTTGCAGTGCGTGATGTATCGTCAGCCATAGCAGCTGTTGTCTCCAACTTTGTTTTCTCATTTGCGTTAATGTGAAGTCACATGGTAAAAAGAGACACTTGGTCACATTTCTGAGACGCGCTGAGGCACGTTGCTGGAATCATAAACGTCGTCTGTTTGAGTGGTTACAGTGGACGCAGGTAACGTGAGTCTCAGGCCAAGCTTTTTTTGATGTGATTTGATTAGTTCACAAGCTGACATTTAAAACATAAGTAGAACTGATCCCTGCTTGTCATTTCTGCAAATAGCTGATCATTTGTCTGCTGTTTGGTGGCCTGAATCAAACAACACATTATCTTATTTTCAAATTGAACATAAAAGTTGGTCTCGTTGGCTGCTCTGTTGAAAACCATGCACTTGCTGTTATATTTGTGTTTTTGTTATCATTATAAGCATATAAGATTCTGACAGTGAGGAATTATGTGCTGCAGGAAACATGCTGATTAAGGCCAGACTTGGTGATGTCCAAAAATTTGTTAGAATAACAGAGCTAGATCCGAAAGAGTTTTTGATTGCAGGTAAGAAATTGACATTGGAATCAAGCTTTGCACTGGAAGCTTTAAGGTGCTAATAGTAACTGTAATAGTAACTTTTGAGTACAAATGTTACCATCTCTGGGTCCATGTCATTGGTTCGACCTGTCTGACCTGTTCATACTAATGGGAGGTCGAACCAATGGGAGGTCCCATAAGTCCGACTGTCCATTCTGACTGTTCACCTCCATTCGGGCCGCGGGAGTGAAAGGCATGCACCGTATCTACAGGCTGTTACATATTATTAGCAACCAGCAATCTGATCTATTGAGAGTTTATAGTACTGTAGTGACGCATAGCCTAATTCCCGACAGCAAGATTGGTTTTTAAAATAATAAACAGTCAGTTAACCCTCAGAACTCAGAGCGCAGCTATCTCTAAAACCACATAACGGAACTTAATGGGTTAAATTGTGTTCAGTAGCTTATGTGTTGGTTGTTCAAAGCTGAGCTAATAACTTCATAAAGTAAAGCCACTGCGGTATCGCCGTGATGCTGTGATTATTTACAGTGTTGGGCAGTAGCGTCACTACAGTAGTGGACGTTTGTAGTTTAACTACATTTCTCAGTAGCTTGGTGGTAGCGTCGCTGTTTTCTGAATCAAGTAGTTAAACTCTTTTATTGATCACTTAGCGCGGTAGCGTCCACACGAGCTACACTTCCAAAATCATTTCTGAAGCTCAAACGAGGCGGGGATTTCTGTTATGGACTGAAATAAACCTGTCACCGCTACCACACAGAATCACTTCCACATGAAGCTGACGGGGGACAGCCCTCCATTCCCAAACACCGCCGTTCCGAACGACCCCCACTCCGAAATTGATTTTCAAGTCCATATCAGTTTCCTGCATCAAACACTGCCGCCCGCTCTCCAGCCGCACTCGCACAATTCTGAAATTCATTGTACTACAAAAGCTTGAAATGAACATTCAACTCATTTTTTTTTTGAAAATATGTCACTGTCTTCATTTATTATGTATAATTTCTCTAGCAGCAAACACATTTAAAGGAGACGCTTGTCAAGTCTTTGTACGCGTGCTGTCCGTGGTGCTGAAATCCCCGCTGCTGCTGACAGCAGACCGGGGGAGAAAATAAAGACATTTCTTTGCTCTGTGCTTTCAGAAAATACCCAGGGTTAGGGTAAGAAAGAAAGACCATCTGTCTGTACAACAGTCCCACTGTGTTTGCAGGGCATATCAGGCTGTGTGATTATGCACAAAGATTGGTTAACCCTATGGGCCCTAGGCGTTTTTGGGATATTTTTCCTGCCTTTACTTTTAAGCTCATATCACAGTCATTATAAAGGCTACACATGCTATATCTTGTTTTTTTCAGGACAGTGTGGGCTATCCAGATTTGCCATCATTTCATGTCCTTCTATGTGCCTGTATTTTATATTAATTTTTATATCAATGAAAAAAAACAAATCCGTGTGACTAAATTCTTACATTTTTACATGTATCTCACCATAGCAAGTTGGAAGAAGACATATTCTGCCATATATGAAGAGGGGAGACTCTCGGAATCTGGAAATATAAGAACCATGATGGTGGGACATTCTGTCACTTCACAACATGTGGTTTGTGCCAGGCAGACATGATTGCCAGTATTTTTCATTATTGCAAGAAATTCCATTGACTCATTCACAAGTCAAAAATGTGTTTTATCTGAAAGAAACATGCAATATTTACATCTAAGATCATAGAAAAATAGTCAACCAAGTGCAGTGATGTCCTCCAAGATAATATTTGCCACTTTGTTTGCAGTACACAAAGTTTGTTGTTGTTCTTCAGTTTCAGTTATATATTGGGGGGCATTTTGGGCATTGGGGGGGACACACATGTCCCCCTCAATGTATATGGTGACTATGGCCCTGTCATGCATGCATAATTAGGCTACAGTTGTCTGGGTGCGCAAAGGTGATTGAGTGACAACTGGAGAATATGGAGATATTTGCATCTTGAAAGCCGGACTACAAATGTGGATAGACAGGGAGAAACACACGCAAGCCTAAGACGTGGTAAGATACGATATTCCTCACTATATGAAGTGACTGATAACAAGATCTGTATAATGGATTGTAAAGAAATTCGTCAGGTTTTTATTTTGTGGACAATAAATCTGGATTTATAGTGTGATGGGATGACGGTACAATGATGTGTGTGGCATCACTGGAAAGCTCTGGTCCTGCGCTTTCATGTGATATGCGTGGCATTTCTATGCGAGCCTGCATTCGCGAGTAATCCGTCCAAGAGTAATTTGTGTGCAGAGCTGTATGAAAGCTCTGTTATTCATCATTTTAGTGTAAATTTATCTTTTTTTTTTTCGCTATGAAAACACTGGACTACCGACAAGTGCTTGGTCTTGTCGGAAAGCTACAATTTCGCTGTTTCACGTGATATGCGTGGTTTTTCGCTATGACGCACGGAAAATCAATAGAGAAGAACAGGTGTGAATTTGGACGCAATGCGTCATTCGGGCCCATAGGATTAACGCATTGGAGCAATTTCATACAATTTCAGACATTTAACATGATAAACTAATTTCAGTTCAACATGGTCATTTGCTTCGAGGATTCAGCTGAAGCATAATGAGTGTCATATGCCATTATGATGAAGTATTTGCTTGTTTTGTGGTTAATTATGCACATGATCCGTTTGACATGAATGGGATTTTTATTCGTTCCTGCAGACAGAGGCAAAAGGATCAATGCGCAGCCTCCGTTTCCTTTGCGTCCGTCTCGTTCATTCAAACTTTGTAAACACGGTTGGGATTTGTAGGGGACATGTGTATGCTGCTCACTATAAAATGTGTTCACTAAAATGTGTTTACTAGCCTCATTTCTATTCAAAACAAATCTCTTTACACTTAAAAAATACTTGTTTCAAGCAAATTTTCACTTGAAATAAGTATGAAAATCTGCCCATGGAGCAAGTTTTTTTTTTGCTTGCAATAAGAAAAAAAACTTGCTCCATGGCTTGCCCAACACTGCACACACACACACACACACACACACACACACACACACACACACACAATGAATATTTGGTATGGATAACCTGAGTAGGAGTTGGTTAAAAGATATAAGCAGAAAAAAGTGGAAAAAAATAATTAATATTTTTATGGTTGTTTTTCAACAAGGACGAAAAACGTCCCGAAGGGGACAGGTGTGATTTTTTTTTTTTTTTTTTTTTTTGTAAGGGGGACCGAAGGGTTAACAGGGGGACTCGAGCTGCAGACGTGTCGGCTGACGTGCCCTGTGGAGCCCGGAAGTGAGTCACGCAAACGGTGGTTTAGGCCTCACAATCATGGCATCTGTGGTTCCAGGTAATCGAGGAGGGAAGATTCTGATCTTCAATGGGTACCGTTACCAGAAAAATAAAGAAAAGTGTGGTAAAATATACTGGCACTGTTGGTGTAAAACATGTAATGTGTTTTTGCAAACTGTCCCGTTTGACATTGACGAGGACGATGTGAATATACAGGTCTTAAACGAGCCACAGCAGCACAGTCACGCAGACGACACGGATGTCATCACATCCAGTTCGCTGAAACAAAAGATGATGGAAAAGATCCAGGCTGACCCCTCAAAACCGGTTAAACGGGTCTATGATGAGGTAGTCAGAGACGCGGGTGAGGAAGACCACGTCCCTGAGTTTCATAATGTTAGGTCGAAGCTCAACAGGAGACGTGCCGCCCTCCTACCGTCAATCCCCCATGATGTGGAGGAGGTGGTGATAGCAGATGAGTGGGCAGAAACCTGGCGTAGGAGGCCGTTTCTGTCACACCAAGATAATGACTGGGGGATCCTCATCTTTGCCACTTGTCGAAACTTCGCCAAACTCCGCAGGTGCTTATCTTATATTTTGTCTTGATTTTATGCTCATTTTCTGTCATGTGTTCCCGTTATTCAGAATTTCTGAGGCACAAATAATAATACACACCCTCGACTAACACTAACACTCTAGCACAAACCCTCCAAAGTTCTTTATACAGCCATGATATACATAGACTTTATATGAATGCATTTAATAACTTAATTCTGGACAATAAACTGTAGTCTTTAGGCTATTTCTCTGCCTACATCCTCAATAGCCTACTGTTAAATAGCCCAGGCTACTCTGCTGGAATAACATCTAACTAACAAGTAACATTTTACATTGTTTTTAAATTATTTGCTGTTTTTTTTTTTTTTTTTTTTTTGCACTAATTGTTCTATTGTGTATTAATTGTTTTTATTGTTAAGCACTTTGTTACTTCATTTGAAAAGTGCTATAGAAATAAAGTTGTTATTATTATTATTATTATTATTACATTGTAATAGCATGACAAACATTGAGTGTTATTTGATATGTAATATGTGATTAGTAATAATCTTGACTGACTTGACAGGTGCCAAGAGGTCTTCATGGATGGCACTTTTAAAAGCTGCCCCAGTCCTTACCGGCAGTTTGTGACTATCCATGGCAGGTCAGTAAAACCAAACATTTGAACACATAATAAAACATGTATAGATTATAATAGTTTTTTTTCCCTTTATTGTGATAATACAGGGCAAACAAAGTATAGAATATAGTGAACACAGAACAACATATAGTGGACATACAACATGTAGTGAACATACATACACTGAACAAAAATATAAACGCAACACTTTTGTTTTTGCTCCCATTTTTCATGAGCTGAACTCAAAGATCTAAAACATTTTCTACATACACAAAAGACCATTTCTCACAAATGTTGTTCACAAATCTGTGTAAATCTGTGTTAGTGAGCACTTCTCCTTTGCCGAGATAGTACATACAGTTTTGCTTTACTGGGGGTGAAATGTGCAGTTTTGCTTTATTGGGGGGGTCAGAAAACCAGTCAGTATCTGGTGTGACCACCATTTGCCTCATGCAGTGCAACACATCTCCTTCGCATAGAGTTGATCAGGTTGTTGATTGTGGCCTGTGGAATGTTGGTCCACTCCTCTTCAATGGCTGTGCGAAGTTGCTGGATATTGGCAGGAACTGGAACATGCTGTCGTATACGCCGATCCAGAGCATCTCAAACATGCTCAGTGGGTGACATGTGTAGTGAATATGCTGGCCATGCAAGAACTAGGATGTTTTCAGCTTCCAGGAATTGTGTACAGATCCTTGCAACATGGGGCCATGCATTATCATGCATTACATGAGGTGATGGTCGTGGATGAATGGCACAACAATGGGCCTCAGGATCTCGTCACGGTATCTCTGTGCATTCAAAATGCCATCAATAAAATGCACCTGTGTTGGTTGTCCATAACATATGCCTGCCCATACCATAACCCCACCTCCACCATGGACCACTCGATCCACAACGTTGACATCAGCAAACCGCTCACCCACACGACGCTACACACACTGTCTGCCATCTGCCCTGAACAGTGAAAACTGGGATTCATCCATGAAGAGAACACCTCTCCAACGTGCCAGACGCCATCGAATGTGAGCATTTGCCCACTCAAGTCGGTTACGACAACGAACTGCAGTCAGGTCGAGACCCCGATGAGGACGACGAGCATGCAGATGAGCTTCCCTGAGACGGTTTCTGACAGTTTGTGCAGAAATTCTTTGGTTATGCAAACCGATTGTTGCAGCAGCTGTCCGGGTGGCTGGTCTCAGACGATCTTGGAGGTGAACATGCTGGATGTGGAGGTCCTGGGCTGGCGTGGTTACATGTGTTCTGCGGTTGTGAGGCCGGTTGGATGTACTGCCAAATTGTCTGAAACGCCTTCGGAGATGGCTTATGGTAGAGAAATGAACATTCAATTCACGGGCAACAGCTCTGGTGGACATTCCTGCAGTCAGCATGCCAATTGCATGCTCCCTCAAAACTTGCGACATCTGTGGCATTGTGCTGTGTGATAAAACTGAACATTTTAGAGTGGCCTTCTATTGTGGCCAGCCTAAGACACACCTGTGCAATAATCATGCTGTCTAATCAGCATCTTGATATGCCACACCTGTGAGGTGGGATGGATTATCTCGGCAAAGGTGAAGTGCTCACTAACACAGATTTAGACAGATTTGTGAACAATATTTGTGAGAAATGGTCTTTTGTGTGTATAGAAAATGTTTTAGATCTTTGAGTTCAGCTCATGAAAAATGGGAGCAAAAACAAAAGTGTTGTGTTTATATTTTTGTTCAGTGTAAATGTGTGTGTGTGTGTGTGTGTGTGTGTGTGTGTGTGTGTGTGTGCGCGCGCGCGCGCGCGATTAAGAAGTATTATTCAAATAAATAAAAAAGGAGATGATGATAGTGATAGCAATTATAATAAGGCAAGTGGTGATGACAGCAAAAAACAACAACAACAAAAAACAATAACAAAAATTAGAATGTTAATAATAATGACTGTGACAGCAACAATGGTTGTAATAATAGTAACAGTAACTAGAAAAAGCAATTTCTGAAGAAACTGCATGTGAATGCTTGAAGGGCTGGGTTAGTTAGTTAGTTAGTTAGTTAGTTAATAACTGACCATTCATAAATGTGTTCATATTGAACTTAAAGGTTGGGATGGGAGTAATAACAGTTCTATTTAATATGCTTCTGTTTTGTTCATATTCCTTAATGCACAGATGCTTCTCTGTCATTATCATCATGCTCAGCAGCATGTGAAGATACTATCATTCTGAACTTCACAATGTGTGACCCTCCTGAAGAAGCAGCCGTTGCCGAAGGAAGTCAACCTAAAAGGCCATGCCACATAAACTGTGAGGCAAAAGAGGTGGGTAGTGGACATTGTTGTTAAGTTTAATCTGGATTTCATCCCATTTGATGGGGAGTGTTTTTATGTTATAATTTCCCCGTTGTACATATGGTTTAAACATTTCTGACTGTATATTTTGTTTCCATTTAAGTTGATTGAAAAAATCCTCACTACAAAGCCTGGCGGTGAACACATCATGCAAGAGTATGTACATTGTTAGTATGGGATTGTTTTTAATTGTGTCCAATTGAGTGATTGTTGTCATTGAATTCATACATTAGGACATCCCCCCCTAAAAATGTCAGGGTGATGTCGCTGGGGATAGTTGCTTTGTTTCCACATCTGGAAGACCCATATTCACAACATGGATATGTAAGTAAAAGGGTCCTTACAACACATTTAAATGCCCTTTGAAATGTTGGTAGCATAGTCAGTCTGCATGTATTTAATTACACAGGAACATTACTACGATCCAGAGAGTGGTTCTGGATACCTTGCATGGCGGTTGAAGACCATTCAAAGAAAAACTGCAGAGGAAAGAGGTGCTTCTGCCAGTAAATCTCCCAAGAGTAAGTTTATTTATCAGTTACATATAATGTTGATGAATTGTGTAGGCAGGAGTCAATAAATTTGTGTTTTGTCTCAAGGTGGTGGGCCAGGTCAACCCAGACCTTTCACTGCCGACAAAGTGTTATCTGATGAGGATGTGGAAGCAGCTATTGCTGTTTTGAAACACTCTGCTGATGAAGACACTGTCCGTGAGAAGATGAAAGCTACCTTCAATTATCGTCATTCAATGGTCAACGATGAAAAGAGAACAGCAGATGTCTTCTCAGTCTTCCCGTGGTTTCTCGATACACCAGGACTGGTAAGACATCTTCATTAGTTGAATCACTGAAATATCCCATACAGTATGGTTGCAGATTCCTGTTAACAGTTGTATCTGTGTCTGTAAACTGAGAAAATGTCTCACTATTGGTAGGACACTGCTACTTCAGTTGAGTTCTCACATACATTTTGTTATCTATGCCATGATACAACATAAATCAGAGAAATATATCTTAATGTTAGTTTTGCCTGTACTACACAGTAACTAAATGTGTCGCCACCATCGCATTTTACATAACAGCATCACATCTATTTACTTGTGCCATATAAACAGAATGTTTACTTAACGATAACCTAAAGTCACCTTGACACAAGTTTGAGACCAGACTGACCTGAGAAAATTGGGAAGAAGTCACCATTTGCAGGACAAGGCTGCTTCAGTCAAGTTCTCACACACGTACCGAAATCCAGGAAGAAGTGCCTGAAAATCTCTGCCTCTGAGGCGATTCCTGGCCTTTTACTGCCCCCTGTTGTTCAAAATGGGGAAGCCTCAAAAATACGTTCTGACAAAAACAGAAAATAATTCAAGTCCTAACGTGGGCACGCATCAGTGGGCATCATACGTGCAGTGTCTCTCATCACTCCTTTCATTGCACTTTGTTTTTGTATTACAGATAGAACAAGATTTCAGGCTGCTGTTTGGTGAGCTGACAGCAAACAAGTTTTTGGAAAAGTGGCCCACCAGTCTCAAAGCAAAAGTAATCACAGAAAGCCAAGGACTTGTACCGAGAACAGAGCTCCTAGATTTGATGAGGAATGCTGAGTCAACTGTTGTGGTTGAGAATGGTAAGACTGGGACTGTTTTGAATTAGTTTAATCTGGATTTCATCCCATTTGATGGGGAGTGTTTTTATGTTATAATTTCCCCGTTGTACGTATGGTTTAAACATTTCTGATTGTATATTTTGTTTCCATTTAAGTTGATTGAAAAAATCCTCACTAAAATTTTACACATCATGCAAATATGTACATGAAATGTTTGTGATCTTTTTTGTGTTTCAAAAGGTGTGGGTGCATTAGACAGATACAAACAAATACAAATTATATTTTTTTGTTTATTGTTTACAAGAAAAACTAACAATACTAAATTCTTGACAGTTTCAATATGTCAGTTCTCAACATTGTCGGCATCAAAGTCAACAAATAACAGAATGTGTTCAAAACTGAACAAAAAATAAATAAACCATCACATCATCAAATTAATATTTAGTAATCCTGCCACTGGCACGTAGTAGAGCTCTAATCCTGGCTGGCATTTTCTCCATGAGCCTTTCACACTGTTGAGGGGTAATCTTGTCCCCTTCTTCTTGAATTACTGCTTTTAATTCTTCTAAATTCTTTGGTTTATGCCTTTGAAAGAAACCTTTTGATAATCCACCACAGATTTTCAATGACTGGTAAGACATCTTCATTAGTTGAATCACTGAAATATCCCATACAGTATGGTTGCAGATTCCTGTTAACAGTTGTATCTGTGTCTGTAAACTGAGAAAATGTCTCACTATTGGTAGGACACTGCTACTTCAGTTGAGTTCTCACATACATTTTGTTATCTATGCCATGATACAACATAAATCAGAGAAATATATCTTAATGTTAGTTTTGCCTGTACTACACAGTAACTAAATGTGTCACCATCGCATTTTACATAACAGCATCACATCTATTTACTTGTGCCATATAAACAGAATGTTTACTTAACGATAACCTAAAGTCACCTTGACACAAGTTTGAGACCAGACTGACCTGAGAAAATTGGGAAGAAGTCACCATTTGCAGGACAAGGCTGCTTCAGTCAAGTTCTCACACACGTACCGAAATCCAGGAAGAAGTGCCTGAAAATCTCTGCCTCTGGGGCGATTCCTGGCCTTTTACTGCCCCCTATTGTTCAAAATGGGAAGCCTCAAAAATACGTTCTGACAAAAACAGAAAATAATTCAAGTCCACCGTGGGCGCATCAGTGGGCATCATCGTGCAGTGTCTCATCACTCCTTTCATTGCACTTTGTTTTTGTATTACAGATAGATTTCAGGCTGCTGTTTGATGAGCTGACAGCAAACAAGTTTTGGTATTGTCCCAATCAGTTTTTAATGGCTTTTAGTTAGTATTTGGCTGTATAAAGAAATTCTGAACAGAAGTGATTCCAACTGCAAATATTATCATGAAATGTTTGTGGAAAAATCTTTTTTGTGTTTCAAAAGGTGTGGGTGCATTAGACAGATACAAACAAATACAAATTATATTTTTTTGTTTATTGTTTACAAGAAAAACTAACAATACTAAATTCTTGACAGTTTCAATATGTCAGTTCTCAACATTGTCGGCATCAAAGTCAACAAATAACAGAATGTGTTCAAAACTGAACAAAAAATAAATAAACCATCACATCATCAAATTAATATTTAGTAATCCTGCCACTGGCATGTAGTAGAGCTCTAATCCTGGCTGGCATGTTCTCCATGAGCCTTTCACACTGTTGAGGGGTAATCTTGTCCCCTTCTTCTTGAATTACTGCTTTTAATTCTTCTAAATTCTTTGGTTTATGCTTTGAAAGAAACCTTTTGATAATCACTACAGATTTTCAATGGGACTCATGTCTGGGGATTGAGCTGGCCACTCTAAGACCTATACTGTGCTCCTGCAGAAGTTCTACTGGCCTTGGATGTGTGGCAAGGGGCATTATCTTGTTGAAACATCCAGTTTTCATCTCGCCGGAACAGTGCACCAGTAGGAAGAGTATGTGGGTTTCGAGAATGGTACAATACTTGATAGAGTTCAATGTGCCATCACAGACAGTGAGATGACCAAAACCAGCAGCTCTCATGCAACCCCAAACCATGATACTGCCTCCACCAGGATTGGTCACTAAATATTGCTGTACATGCTGGAGATAATGCCAGCCTGCAGCCTTCTGCATACCCTCACATTAGTACAAGGAAGATAAAGCTGGAAACTGGACTCATCTGACCACAGAATCTTCTTCCAATTCCTGGCTGTCCAGTTCTGTGTGCCTGCCAGGTTCAGTGACGCCCGGGCTAACCTCTGTCTCTCATTGATCAGAGGCTTCTTGACAGTCCTGTTGACCTTAAGCCATGATCTAAAAACTCAGCCAACATTGCGTTGGAACTGAAAACTGGACACCAGTTTGGTTTGACCACTGCTGCTGAAGCTCCTGTGATGTCATTGAAGTGCGGTTTTGTCTGCATGCTGATCAGGATGCGGTCATTTCTTGCTGAAGAAACCCTTGGACGCCCAAATCTGGGTTTGTCTTCCAAGCTGTTGGTTCGTCTGTATTTCTGCAGAATGTATACAACTGCTGAAGGACTGCATCTGCACTTCCTGGCTATCTGTAGCAGCTTTCTGGTTCCTGGCTGAGAATCTTTGCTTCAGGCGTGCCACACAAGGTTCATTTGTTTTAGCCATTTTTGTGTCTGAAGAACTTTCAAATGTGCTGGCTTTATGTAGCCACTGATGTTGATGTGTGTCTGACCATAGACGAGTCTACATCACTGGTACCAAATGACCTAAATACTCAAAATTTCTGTATTTTTATGGAACCAATCAATTTTAAGTTTTAATGGCTTTTTAGGATTTATTTAGAGATTGGCTGTGACTAAAAGAAATTGCACTTGAAGACCTAAAGTGATTCTTAATGCAATATTTCAGTGATGCATGGGGTGAAACTTTTTCCACCACTGTAGCATAAATATTTCCTGTTTTTATATACAGTATATCTTTATTCTTAATTCACTTACACTGTCTTTTATTTTATTTTTATCCAGCAAACAGGCAGAACTAACACACCACTACACATGTGTAATGTCGATGATATAATAAATTATAACCTATCTTATCTTAATGCTAACCTATGATCAGATTTGTGGGTCTCTAGGCTAAGTGACATGTATCTTGCTCCTTCATCTCTTGCCACCATCTGCCCAGGGTAGGAAGAAATGTTGAAGATGTCGGCAAGTCAGGACACTGATGACTCGAGACTCATCAAATAATCAAAAAATCAAAAATCAAATATACTATTCTTCACCTCAGTTTCATGTACAGTGATCTATTGTGCAGAGAGATTGGTCACTAAATATTGCTGTTCAATGTTGTAGGCTGGAACCAGCGTGCAGCAGCATCTCAATAACATCAGCCAAAGCAGCCAGCCTTACCTCCTCGCTCAGAGAAAGCATCCACACCTGTATGCACTACCATGTAAGGCAACAGGTTCAGTACAATGAAGTGCTTTCTCTGCAGAAGTGACCATGGGAGTCCAAACAGCCTTATAAAACACCTTAAGGTAATTCATGGTCTCTGTACCGGCCGGACTCTTCATCTTAAATGTGGCCAAGTAGGATTTCCGCGTTCTTTTGGTAGCTTTTCTGGCTTTAGAAAGCACTTGAACAAGTGCCACACAAGCAGTTCATTTGATTCTGTAGGAGAAGGTGATTTTTCACCTGACCAAAGTGTTCTTGACACAAATAATGCCACTGATGTTGATGTGTTGTCTGACCATGTAGAGGCAGAGTCTACATTATCTGCAGCAGACCTTGTAAATAGTTGTGCATCTGTAATTTCTGATTTAAAGGCAGCAGGTGTGGGCCAAAGTGTAGTGAATTCTGTCATGATTTCCATGGAAGAGATTGTTCAAGATATCCAGGAGCATGCTAAAGAAACTGTTGTTAAGCATGTATTCAGTGATGAAAGAGAAACTGAAACATGCAAGAAAGCTGAAGCCTGTTTTGATGAGTTGGAGAATCCTTTCACAATTCTTAATTCAGAATACAAGCGATCCAAGTTTTTATCCAGCAAGTGGGAAACTGTAGAACCAGTTGAATGTGTAATTGCCTCCAGATTTGACACAAGACGAAATAAAAAGACTGGGACATATGATCAGATAGTTGTTCAAGATAAGTTCATGTATGTTCCAATTTTATCTACATTGGAGTCAATATTTAAAAGTAAGTATGTTGAAGAAATGTTGAAAAATTCAGACACTGATGACTCGAGACTAAGAGATATTTGTGATGGATCTTTATTTAAGACTCACCCTCTCTTTTCAACTGAAAAGCAAACAGTGCAGATACTAATGTTCTATGATGACTTCGAGGTTGCAAATCCTCTCGGTTCCAAGCGAGGTATTCATAAATTGGGTGCAATATATTTTACCCTAAGAAACTTCTCTCCGAAATGGAATTCATTTTTGGCCAACATACACCTGTGTGCCCTTTTTCACGCACAAGATCTTAACGGTATGGTTTTAGTGAAGTTCTTGCTCCTGTTGTTCGAGACATTAAAGTTTTAGAGAAAGATGGTATTGAGATTCCACTATACGGTGGTCGTGTTCGTGGCAGTGTGGTACAGGTTACTGGTGATAATATAGGCTTGCATAGCTTGTTTGGTCTGGTGGAGTCTTTCAGTGCAAGGTACTGTTGCAGATTTTGTTTAGCTGAAAAAGATGACTTTCAAACAGAATTCTCAGAGGAGTCTTCCAAAATAGTGTTGCGCACAAAAGACACCCACACTGCTCACTGTCAAGAAATGGCTGATAACCCCTGTCTTCCATATGTTTTTGGTGTGAAGAGGTCAAGCTTGTTGAATTCATTGACATATTTTCACACAACTGAGAACTTTTCAGTTGATGTGATGCATGACATTTTGGAAGGAGTGGGCCAGTACGAACTGAAGCTGTTGTTTTTGTATTTTAAAGAACAAAATGTGACAGTGGAGGAGCTGAATTCAAGAATACAAAGTTTTGATTATGGATTCATGGAGAGAAACAATAGGCCAGTGGCTGTGAATTTGGGAGCACTGCAAAAACTCAAAATCTTACAAAGTATATTTTTCTAATTTCTAGTCAAAATATCTCATCACACTTAATATAAGACACAATCACCTAAAGAGTAACATTTCAGTGAGATATAGGAACTTGTTTTTAGACAGTGCATCTTGAATATCTTAAGTGAAACAGTCTTGAAAACATCTTGTTTTGAGTCATATCTCAGATGAAACAAGTTTTTTTTTGACATGTCATAAGGTTTTTAAGCTGCTGTGTTATTTGTAAAAGATGAACCATCTTGTTTCAAGAAATAGACTTAACTTGAATTAAGACATCAAATCTGCTTTATTTGAAAACTGCAGGTCAACAACATGCCCAACTCACACATTGCATTATAACTCTTACTATACATATCTTAAGTACAGGGTTTCTTACATTTCCATCAAACCATGTCCCTGTGATATGGAAAAAGAAGCAAAAGCTGGAATTACGTTTCCTTCTCTGTTGTGTTGCTCTGGACAGACTGTGCCACATCATTCCAAAAGTAAATATCAATTACAGTGTTTGCCAGTGCTTAATTTCAGCCCAAATACCCACACTCACTAGAGACTCAAGAATGATGTTTGATGATGTCTGTGAGATCATACTTCATTGGAATGTACTTACTGTTATTGAAGTTTACGTAGTAGTATGGTGTATAATCAATTTTCAGCATCCACGAAAATATTGGCTTGAGCTAGGCAGGGAACTTCTACCTCGTAAGCTAAATAATGATCATTCCTAGATGTTTTTCACAAGTGCAAACTCTGGAGTATCACTGATGACATTAGAAATAACCCAAGATTTTCCACATGTATGCTTATTTCCATGTTGCATAATCCACTGTACCGAATATATATGTTCAACTTGCTCCATTCCTAAGAAGTCTTTAATCTTTCTTTCTACATAATGAACATTTTTCACCTCAGAGGCTGGGCCCATGTCAACTTCACTTGAAAAAATTGGATGTTTCTCATGCACATTCTGACTACATTCATAAAGTTGGTTGTGCTTCACAAGAGATTTACAAATATTCTTAAAACTACTTTTCAGAGCCCACTGCTTAAAAAAAGCAATGCTTTGACTCAAAGCGCATACACATATGCCTCACCGTAGGACCAAGTGCCTTAATCTGAGAGGGAAGATGCAGCAAGTAATGCTGTTTAGGTATAATATTTGTATCTGGAAACAGTTGTTTGAAATGTTTTAAATGTTGCTCTATTAAAAGCTTCAGCCTTGAAAGAGTTGAGACAGCAATAATAGGTGAAAACAGAATTTTGACTATCTCTAACATTTTACGTAGCATTTGTGTGTAATCATTTTCTCCAATTTTGTCAAAGAGAAATGGCAGGATCTTTAACAAAACCAGCATCTGCCCAGCTGACTGTTTCAATTTATTGTCATTTGATGACAGTGTACTGACAGATATGGGGCAAGGCTTATCCCTCGCATCCGCAGGAGAATAAGGGAAACAAATAATTGCACTGTTGAATGTGTCTAAGTCCATATGCCCTGAAAGCACAAGATGCTTTAAAACACATTTGATTTCATATGGGGCAACACCTTCAAAAATAACATGCATGATGTCTTGTGGGGTTTGGTTGATTATATCAAAGTGAGGAAATGCTTCTCCTGTTTATACCATATGTTATTTTTAGATTGTCTTTCAGAAAGTCAGTACTTGCCTTTTCAATGTCATTACATTGCCTGTTATGACTTGCCATGGTCCTATTTAACAAACAAATCTTCATTAAATTGTTCCTGCATGTCTTCAAAGTGGCATTCGCAGTGCCTGCATTTGTGTAGGCAAACCCCACTCCTTCCTTAAATCCAGCCACTTCATGCTGAGCGAGAGTGTCTCCACACACAGACATTAGTGCCCCATAAATTGTCCTCTCACCATTTGCAGTGACAACCTGGACACCATCACACAGCTCAATTAAGTCACGGTTAATCCTCTCAAATATCTCATCAATACCACAATGGGAAAGATCTTTTGATTTTACCATGGCAAGCAGACGAATGGCAGCAAGTCTTGATCTGTATTTAGGGTTGATGTTACCTAAGGTGTAATAAATCAATAACAATTTGTTTTTGTTTGCCCGAGATCCAAGAGGATTGCATAGCTCAATTTCATCGGTATATAAAATCAACTGCAATGCTGTTGGAACTTTCAAAAACAGTGGGTGCGACTTAAAAATGTCTCCATCAATGAAATCATGAAAAAAAAACATCCTTGCATGGCTGTGGCCTCTCATCAATCATTGCAAGAATTCTTGGATGTGATAGCAGCTGCTCCAAACTTTTCACCAACGGTATATAATGAAAACAATGGTCCTTGATGGTAAGAACTCTGGAGTCTCCACATTTCACATAACATACCGTTTGTTTTGCGACAATAATTTCTGGTTCAACTGGTTTGAACAGTTCTTTGATGGTCTTGTCCTGCAAATGGGTGGAAGCAATTTGACTGAAAGGGTCAACAAACTGGTCAAATACCCCCATTGCATCACTCTTTAGTTGATCCAGGTCCCCAGAATGGCTCTCAATCATGTCACTCATTTGTTGTTTTAGGTGCTCCAATAATGCCGCCTGATATTGCTGGACTCCACTCACTATTTGGTTAACAGCTCTCTGGGGAGGAGGGAAAAAAACCAAACCAACAAACAAAAATACTACATTATAAAATTCATATAAAAACACAGTCAACATGCAAACTCACACTTTTTTTTTTTTTTTTTCTGATCAAAATAAGTTATTTCCACCAAAACTATAATGAAATAATATTACCTTCTGTGGCTTTAAGACATTATTTACACTTGATTTTATTATGCGTTTTGAGCAATCGGATCACAAGTGGACATGCTAAATTAAAGTGTAATGTTGTGTGTATTCTGTTGTCTCTATTCTTAGCTCATGCTCAGCAAATATAGTGGATGGGCAGATTTTGTATGCAAAGTACGTGTCTATTTGCATATATAGCGGGGAAGTGAGATCTGACCACAAGTGGTCACTCAAGAAGCATGTGAAGACACATTCTAATGTCAGGTGTTTCACTGACATACCTAAAGCTGTCGACGTGTGATAAGATCAGCCAAGATGCCAGGTCTGAACAGTGCCCAAGTCATTCAGCAGTTTAAGCATATTGCTTTTAAGCTCACTAACAATAAAATAGAATTCATTGGAAAATTCATGGCATAAATTACCTGTGTCAGTCGATGGGTTTCCCTGGCTTGAAGAAGAAATGCAGTTGCATGTTTAGAAAGATCAACATTCATGCGACCCTCTCCACTTTCTTGAAATCCACTCTGAAACAGATTAACAACAAACATATCTATTAAAACAGGGAAAATAGTGGCATTGGTTGGTAGCACCACCAGACAATCTGACAGTAACTACCTGGGTAAGCTAGCTAGCTAGATTTCTTCCTATAAAAAGGTAGAAGATGGGTGTATTTTTACTGATTGATGTCTTTAATTCGAGCATGTAAAATAACTAAAATGACAAAAAAACAGTACTTGAAAACAGATTAACAAGAAAAGAAAAAAGGGAAAGAAAAGAAAAACAAAAGGAAGAAAGGCCATAGACTCTGTCCAAAAACATTTAAACATCTTTATTTAAATGCTTGAAAAGGAGTAGGAAAAAGTATAAACTTATTTAATCCTACTCCTTTATACACTACCTAGTTATTATCCTGAGCTAGTCTTATAATTATCAGTGTATTATTTTATCTTCTTTAAATACATCTAATCGATATATAATAAACTATACATGTACAAAATATAAATATACTCACATATCCATATATAATCATACAAAAAAATCTATTTATACATAATGTAGCATACATTCTAATCTATATAAACCTTTGCAAACCCCTGGAGATTATCAAAGCCCTTCTTCATACCTGTACCTCATGAAAATAAATTCTTTATACTTTTATTTAGACTGGATCATGTTTGAACATTGCTTTAGCTCCACATTCAGTCTGTTCCACAATTTCACTCCACATATCAAAATACAATAACATTTCATTGTTGTATGAACACTAAGAGTCTTAATTTATTTTATGTGAATAGTTTAAAACCCCCAGCCAGTCTGGCATGTCTCACCTGCCAGTTCTAACTTTGTTAAACTAATAATACACATATTACAGCCTCTATACTTGATTCAAACTGTTAAAGGATAACTTGTACTTTTTAATTTGGCGTTTAAATGACTAACATTACTGATTTTTTCAATGAAGGCTGATAGCTTTGAAAAGAACGATATAAAAGTCGTTTGTTTAAAAAAAAGGGATATTCTTTCACAAAAAAAGTCACAGTAGGGCTGGCTTTGTAAATGTTGTCAGTAGTCTTGGGCAAGTTACTCAGGTAGTGTAATTAGTTATTTATTATTGATTACTCCTTTAAAAAGCAAACAAAACAACTTACTGATTGGTTTGTATGAAAGTAATTAGTTATGTCACCAGTTACTTCACTCGTTACATGTATCGGGCAACTTACTGAAAATCGGAAATTTGTTAGAGTTACTAGTTTCATCTCTAAAAAATAACTGAATTAATTTAGCAATCACTGCATATAAAAGTAATTAGTTACTCAAAAAGTAACTTGTGTTACTTTTAAATATTTGCTTTAATGCTCTTATTAATGTGCAGACGAATAGCTATTTTATTTTCGTGTACCTAAATTTCTTTTTCTTGACGTTACCTTTGAACACATCATAATGTCATTTTATTTACCTTTGCCTAATAGTCATTTTACTGAGTCAACTTTGAACACATCATATGTCACCATAATGGCACCTCATTCAGTTAGCTAACTAGCTTTTACCCTGCTGATTTCAACATGTATTTCAACATTATAGTACCATTTTTAAGTAACGGGACTTGCTGCTAAGTTTGGATGCATTTACAACAGCGGATGGATGAGTAAAACACTGTCTGACTAGACTGCAACTTTGTGTCTCTGCCGCAGCTCTCATCCACTTTTCAGGTGAGTTACTGAATTTAACAAAAGCAACTGATTCGATTACTCATTACTGCCAAAATTAGTGGCATTACAGTAACGCATTACTTTCTATACTGCTATTACTTTCACTTAAAATTACAACCTGAGCCTGTCAAAAAACAAACACGTTTAGTGGACGTGCTTGGATCAGGCACAGTTGGCCTCAATAAATGTCAACGTTACATTTCAGCCACTGCAGCCCGTTTCTCGGGCTTATGTAAAAAATAACGACTTACCGTTCAAATGCCGATGCTTGAGCCCTCGTCAGTCGCTGAAGAATGCATTGCATCGGTCTCAGCCACGGAGCTCGCATTAGTTTGGTAGTTTGTGGCTGTCCTTTCACCTGCTCCAGGTAAACCGTGGCGAGTTGATTCTTCCTCCTCGGCCGCTTCAACTCGGAGGAGATGATGTGTGTGCGTCCGCTTTACGTGATAGTAAAAGGAGTTATACACCCTGTACTCACTTGGACAGCCATCAATTCCACACACCACGCGAAAGTCAGGGCTGCGACTGTGCATGGTGCTAATGTGACTCAAAAGCTGTTTTAGAGTCAATGCTACAAATACGTGGCATATGAAGCAACGCCAAATCATGTTGGAAGCAAGGACATCGGTAGAGCAAGGCTGCGGTTGTGACTGCCGTAAAAAAAACTCGTTACTATGGTTACACCCGCCTGCTAAGTTGCCATAAATGTGGGGGTAAACTAAATTCTCTTTTAGTTTTCTAGAATAATAAGCGTTAATCTGCAGTGCACAGAAGACAGTTGTTTTGTTAAAAAAAACAACCTTCCTTTGGGCCAAACAAAATAGAGGCACCTTGCTAGAGAAAAAAGAGGACTAACTTCTGGTCTGAGAGCCCTGTTGCGCATGATCTGGTGGACGTCAGCAGCCAGGTGCTCTTGGAAGCAACGTGCGTGCAACGTTTTTTCTATTTGAAAAAGACTGACTGAGACTTATTTGAATCCGTGTTTCATTACAAGTAAGTTAAAATGCTGTATCCAGTGCTATTTTTTGTAGTTCACATCACACACCTAGTCATTTACATCCGACCTGGAAAACCTCGCAGCCACTTTTATTTGTTATAGTGTACCGTGCTCCTGGCCCGTATTCTGAATTTTTATCTGAATTCTCAGAGTTTTTATCCAGTTTAGTTCTTAAATCAGATAAAGTTATTATTGTAGGCGATTTTAACATTCATGTCGACATTGATAATGACTCCCTGGCTACCGCGTTTATCTCATTATTAGACTCCATTGGCTTCAGTCAGGGTGTACATGAACCTACTCATTGTTTTAACCATACCCTCGATCTAGTTCTGACGTATGGAATTGAAATTGATAACCTAAAAGTCTTTCCACAGAATCCCTCGCTATCGGATCATTATCTGATTACTTTTGATTTCTTTTTACTCGATTACACGCCACTCAGCAACAGTTACTATACTAGATGTTTATCAGATAGTGCTGTCGCAAAACTTAAGGAAAAGATTACTTCGTTGTTAAATTCAATACCAATACCTTCAGTAACAGAGGTTTCCCGTGCCGACTTTAACCTCTCCCGAATTGATCATTTTGTTGATAGCACCGTAGGCTCGCTACGAACAACGCTCGACTCTGTAGCTCCTCTTAAAAAGAAGTTAAAAAAGCAAAGAAAGTTCGCTCCTTGGTATAACTGTCAAACCCGTAAGTTAAAACAAATATCGCTAAAATTTGAAAGGAATTGGCGATTAACCAAACTGGAAGAATCTCGTTTAATCTGGACAGACAGTCTCAAAACTTATAAGAGGGGCCTCCGCAATGCCAGAGCAAACTATTACTCAGCTCTAATAGAAGACAATAATAACAACTCCAGGTTTCTTTTCAGCACTGTAGCCAGGCTGACTGAGAGTCAAAGCTCTATTGAGCCTTGTATTCCCTTAGCCCTTAGCAGTAATGATTTTATGAGCTTTTTTAATGACAAAATTCTAACTATTAGAGGCAAAATTCATGACCTCCTGCCCTCAGATAGTACCTACCTAACCTCAAACACAGCTGTAAAATCTAATATATATTTAGATTGCTTCTCCCCAATTTCTCTTCAAGAATTGACTGCAGTGATTTCTTCATCCAAATCATCAACGTGTCTCTTAGACCCCATCCCAACTAGGCTACTTAAGGAGGTCTTTCCTTTAGTTAACACTCATATATTAGATATGATCAATATATCCTTATTAACAGGCTATGTACCACAGTCTTTTAAGATAGCTGTAATTAAACCTCTCCTAAAAAAGCCCAACCTGGATCCAGAGGTGTTAGCCAATTATAGACCAATATCTAATCTTCCCTTTATGTCAAAGATCCTTGAGAAAGTAGTCGCAGACCAGCTGTGTGATTTTCTCCAGGATAATAATTTATTTGAGGAATTTCAGTCAGGATTTAGAGTGCATCATAGCACTGAGACAGCTCTAGTTAAAATTACAAATGACCTTCTGATTGCTTCAGACAAAGGACTCGTCTCTGTACTTGTTTTATTAGATCTTAGTGCGGCGTTTGACACAATTGACCATCAAATTCTACTGCAGAGACTGGATCACTTAATTGGCTTAAAAGGTTCAGCACTAAGCTGGTTTAAATCTTATTTATCTGATCGTTTTCAATTTGTTGACGTTCGCAATGAACCATCCTTACGTACTAAAGTTTGTTTTGGAGTTCTGCAAGGTTCTGTGCTCGGACCAATCCTGTTTACTCTATATATGCTTCCTTTAGGTAAACATCATTAGAAATCACTCTATAAATTTCCATTGTTATGCGGATGATACTCAGTTGTATTTATCAATGAAGCCAGAAGAAAGCAATCAATTAACTAAACTCCATAATTGCCTTAAAGACATAAAAACTTGGATGAGCACCAATTTCCTGATGTTAAATTCAGACAAAACTGAAGTTATTGTTCTTGGCCCCAGACAACTCAGAGACTCTTTATCTGATGACATAGTTTCTCTAGATGGCATTGCTCTGGCCTCTGCCACTACCGTAAGAAACCTCGGAGTAATATTTGATCAAGATTTGTCTTTTAATTGTCATTTAAAACAAACCTCACGGACTGCATTTTTTCATCTGCGTAATATATTGCAAAAATTAGGCCTATCCTGACCTGAAAAGATGCAGAAAAATTGGTCCACGCTTTTGTTACCTCAAGGCTGGATTACTGTAACTCTCTATTATCAGGTAGCTCTAGTAAGTCCTTAAAAACTCTCCAGCTAATTCAGAATGCAGCAGCATGTGTACTAACAGGAACTAAGAAACGCGATCATATCTCTCCTGTTTTAGCTTCTCTGCACTGGCTCCCTGTAAAATCCAGAATTGAATTTAAAATCCTACTGTTAACTTATAAAGCTCTAAATGGTCAAGCTCCGTCATATCTTAGAGAGCTCATAGTGCCATATTATCCCACCAGAACACTGCGCTCTGAGAACGCAGGGTTACTCGTGGTCCCTAAAGTCTCCAAAAGTAGATCAGGAGCCAGAGCCTTTAGCTATCAGGCTCCTCTCCTGTGGAATCATCTTCCTGTTACGGTCCGGGAGGCAGACACCGTCTCCACATTTAAGACTAGACTTAAGACTTTCCTCTTTGATAAAGCTTATAGTTAGGGCTGGCTCAGGCTTGCCCTGTACCAGCCCTTAGTTAGGCTGACTTAGGCCTAGTCTGCCGGAGGACCTCTCTATAATAAACCGGGCCCCTTCTCTCCTTCTCTCTCTCTCTCTCGTATCCTATTACTGCATCTAGCTAACCCGGCCATTCTGGATGTCACTAACTCAGCTTCTTCTCCGGAGCCTTTGTGCTCCACTGTCTCCCAGATTAACTCATACCGCAGCGGTGCCTGGACAGCGTGACGTGTGTGGTTGTGCTGCTGCCGTGGTCCCGCCAGATGCCTCCTGCTGCTGCCATCATTAGTCATTAGTCATACTTCTTCTGTTATTATACACATATGATTATTGTCACACATGTATACTGCCAGGTATTAATACATACTTTCAACATATTGTACCGCAGTAACCAGAACTATAACTATAATATTATTACTTTCATTAATGTTGTTGTAAGCTACTGTCATTACCTGCATATCTCTCTCTCTCTCTCTCTCTGTCTCATTGTGTCATATGGATTACTGTTAATTTATTATGCTGATCTGTTCTGTACGACATCTATTGCACGTCTGTCCGTCCTGGAAGAGGGATCCCTCCTCAGTTGCTCTTCCTGAGGTTTCTACCGTTTTTTTTCCCCGTTAAAGGGTTTTTTTTGGGGAGTTTTTCCTTATCTGCTGTGAGGGTCTTAAGGACAGAGGGATGTCGTATGCTGTAAAGCCCTGTGAGGCAAATTGTGATTTGTGATATTGGGCTTTATAAATAAAATTGATTGATTGATTGATTGACACCCTTTGAATGTTATCGATGTTTCAGTGTGTATTTATTGTGTAACGTTGCAGCCGAACAGAGACAGCACCGACAGCGGGACGTGAGCTAACGTTAGCAGAGCTAACTAGCTAGCTAAGTCAGCTACAGCATGGAAGAATTGGATGAGGTCGCAGTGTCCATTTTAAGGGGTAATGTATGCAAATGCTATTTTTAAATATATTACACGAACATACGTTTTACTTAGGTATACGAACACAGAGGTGTGTTAATTAAATTAGTTTACGCATAATGTGGTCTATGATGTTGAAGCGAATTTTCGCCTTCCGTCACTTGCGTGAGTTTGATCACTGCCTCATTTTGGAAACATTTGTAGTTACTCGTGTTACTCATGCAAGTGTATTTATTCATCCTACAGCCAGTCGTAAGCTAATGAGCAACATGCTAACAGTAAACGAGCACTGGCTGCCACAGGCAGCTGTCTATGTGTTTGTGTGCCCTCTCTCAAAGAAGAGGGGGGAAGCAAGAGATGGATTAGGACAAAACCAAGAAAGCCAGCATCTCTAGTGTTGTCGTGGCCGACACACAGCTCCTGGTGGCTGCCTCGTTAGCTCTTGGCATGTTGCTCATTAGCTTATGGCTGCCTGTGGGGTGAATAAACACACTCGCACATGTAACGTGCATAACTATAAAAGTTCCCAAAATGATCTGGCAGTCACAGTCGAGCGAGTAACGCAAGGTGAATATTCAATTTGCTTAGGGTGAAGGAATAATTTGTCAGACAAAATCATGTTATGAATGTAGGAAATGATTACATCATTTTTTTAAAAATACATTTTGACTTTGCATAGTTCTGAAGTTACTGGAAATGTTCATATTCACCTGTGCAGGCCGCACAGCGCCATCAGCTTAATAATAAAGTTTGTAGATGTAGTATTTAAATTTGTCCATGGAAAAAATATTTTTTTTCAGTAGATATCTTAGCTATGACAAGATTGGTCTAGCAAAGGATTTTGTGTGTTTACAAAGTATGTGCAGTATTTATGCAGTTCCAATACATTTGCTGCAGTGTGCTGCATGCTTCATGTGTGCACTTGTAAAATTCCTAGTTTGAAAATTCATACGTTATTGTGTAGGTGCTACAGGTTAAAAAGACGTCATACTGTGTTGAAATTCAGCAAAATGTTCAGTTTCTCCTTGCTCCTTGCTGACATTTTCACAATCATTACTGCTTTGTAGCTATTGCAATTAACAGGCAGCTGGCCCAGTGTGTCATGTGCATTGATTATACAATGTATATTAATTAATGCACATTATTATGGTTTTGCACTTTTATCTATAATATAGTTCAGTGTTGACAATGTTACTAGTAAAATTCTGTCTTTGACCTGGAATTCAAGCCATTATGTTGCCCTGGCTGCTCAAAATATATATCTTAATAATTAGAGACTAGTCAACTAATGGCCCCAAATGACAACTGTTGGTTGGCTAGGAAAATTCTTAGTCAGGGGCAGCCCTAGTTATACTAGTAACTTCTATACAACATACAGCAGCAGCCAATGAGGTATCTACATTTCTATACTAAACTGGTTATCACTAGCAACCTAATTTGAGTGAAGTGTCAACTTTTAATAGTCTCGTGCAGTTTCATTTCTAGGGCACTATTTCATCTTGCTATGTTTGTCTTCCAATGTGTTCATAGCTGCCAACATCAGCGAGGAAATGATGGGCACCCTGTCTCGTGAAGACTTGCGGGATCTTTTCCCAGGCCCAGAGAACTTTTTACGGAGAAAAGCGGTCTGGCGTGCCTGTCATGGTGTATTGGAGGTCAGTTTCTCAGTGACGTGGCCTTAACTAACCACCTATTTAAGTTGGCAGCAGCACATTGCTTTTGGAACAGGCAGGGTAGCCTACAGGCGTGTTCAATTCAGTTTTTGTCAGTTAAGTTTATTCTGTTTTTGTTCCTTTTGCAGTTATTTTTTATGTTGTAACACCAGTTGGCAGTCACCAAACCTACCTTTTTCTGTCTCCTTCCCTGTTACAGTAGGCTGTTGTCAAGTGTTTAAATGTTTATGTGGCCTAACATTATTAAACAGGCTAATTATTCCTGCCAAATTAGATAGCTTTACCATTAACTTGCAGCCCAAAAAGGGAATAATGGAATGAGCCTGTCATCAAGGACTATCCCTTTTAATTAGGGCTGTCAAACGATTAAAAAAATTAACTCGATTAATTGCAATACTACTCTGACTTATTGCAGTTAAAATACTACTCATTACGTATACTAATATTACTTGTATTTTCTTCTGTTCTTTCTTATATAGTATTGAAGGATGCAGTACAGTTCATCCATTACAATTTAAGGATGCAATTTTACAACACATCATAGTTGTTTATTTTTTCACATCAGCACTACATTTTGATTAGTGTATTAAATAAATGCCTATGTATCCGTCTGCACACTGTCACTGACAAACTGTCAAACCAAGAGTTTAACAGTGTTTTCCACTCTCGTGTCTGATCAAACCACCGATTGCAGCGAGTTTTACCCGATCACGGGCAGAGTCGGACAGCTCTTCACCTGGTTGTTTCACATGTTCAAAATTAATGATCAGTAATTTCTCTTTCAAGAAATAAATACTTTGCTTTATAGATTAATTGATATGTCTTCAGTTAGTTGATCAAATGGAACACATTGCTTAGTTATACTTGTGCAATGCCGTCAGTGCTGCATTGTAGTTTTGTGTTATTAAGGAAAAAAGAAATGTTGCATTTTGCAGTAGTTCATTATCTTTTTTTTTACAGGAATCTGGCCAAGACGACTCAAAATCTTCGGGCAGTTCCTCCATTAATGAGTCACCCATGCGACAGACCTCCACTCCTGTGAACGCAACTCCTACAAAGTACACAAGCCCTGAAAAGGTTGTGAAGTTATCTTCTCCAGAATATGTATTGCACACCGACACTGAACTTGAGCAAGTCCGCCAACAATACTTTGAGTTGTCAAAGAAAGGCGAAGAGCGCAACTGCCAAATGTCAAAGGAGCTCAGATGCCGGCTCATCCGAAACACCATGACTAGTATGATTGCAATCCTGAGGGCAAAAGGGGATGGAGAATCACACCGATACCCATCAAAACCAGAAATTACAGCAATGGCAAAGAGAATAGTACTGTACTACCCCATGCTACAGGACCAAGGCATCAAGAATACATGGGTAAGTGAAATGCATCCAGTTTATGACCAAAGTGTTTCATGTTGGACATTTTTAGTAGCGGTTTGAAAAATATATTAAATGTCTTGTACAGGTCACTGTGTACGCACAGCTATACAAAAGACTGCAAAATGTGAGATCCCCCCAAAAAAACACTCCAGATGGGAGACATTCAAAGAGGTAAGGCTGCAACTAATGATTTTTTTTTTTTTATCAACAATTAATCTGTTAATAATTTTCCAGATTAATTGATCAGTTGTTTCATCAGTAAAATGTCAAAAAGTTGTGAACAATGTTGATCACTTTTTCCTCCTCAAATGTCTTGTTTTGTCCACTACCTAAAGATATGTGTTGTTTGTGTGTATGTGTATGAGGGGGTATTGGTTTTTATTGTATGAAGCACTTTGTGTTACATTTTGTATGTATGAAAAGTGCTATACAAAAAAAGTGATGGATTGATTGATTGATTTAATAGTTGACAACTAATTGATTAACGGACTAATCTTTTCAGCTTTACAAAGAGGCGCCGTCTTGAGCAGCCAAGAGACACCGATGAAATTGATTCAAGTGACTCAACAATCATTCTGGATCGGTCCACAGAAGAGAATAGCAGCCCAGACAGCAGTAAAGAAAGTGAGTTAGGTGAGTTTCAACTTTGCATTTACAATTTTGCCCTTGTGTGGTATTTATATTTCAGATAAACTAATAAACCCACATTATTGGGTCAAGAGGATATTCCTGAAATGACAGAAGTAAAAGGCTTTAAAATGGGCATCAGAGGATACATTTGTGCTGTTTTATTATCAATGCATTAACATTATTGCAGAAATTAACATTTAACAGAAATCTGGCTTTGTGAAGGCAAAGCACTGAACAGGCACACACAGCCACAACCTCATTGTCACACGTGAAGAAACATGGCTCTTATTAAAACGATGTAATTCATAAAGTATCGGTATTAATGAAAGCTGGTATTGTATCATTTTGAACAGCTGGGTACCACGGTACTTTTGTAGTATCAGTCTGTGCAACACTACTTTCTATTACCACTCTGCATATCAAATTATGTTATGTGTTTAAAAGCCATGTGCTTCACTAGAGGCATTTTTGCTCTTTTTAATTAATGAAATTTTTGGTTTAGGTTCCAAAATACTGAAATGATCCTTAAAGTGTATTATCCTGACAGAAGGATGTCTGTGTTATGTGTTTAAGGAAAAAGAAGATCACAAAGCCTACTTGAAGAAGAACCCTCTTCCCCAGCCAGTCCTGATGGTGAGTTCGTCCAACTGCCTCATGGCTGTGTGTGTGTGGTGGGGGGGTGTGCATTTTGGTAGGTGTGTACTTGTGTGCCTACAGGCAGTTGTATATGATTGCATTTCTGAAAAATTAATAAATATTTGGTAGTTAGGATCAGGGTTGAAGTTTGTTAAAAGATTTAACTCCATGAAAGTATAATCTAATATTAATGCATGATTTTTTTATGGCAGATTTCTGACATTTTTTGTCATTTCACAACATGAGATTATTTTTTTTAAGTGAGGCACATTATGTTTTTTTGTCTTACAGCTAACAAGCCTGCAGATATTGACAGTCCAGAACCCTACAGTCCAGCAACCTTGGCCAAGCACTACAAGACCCTACAAACTTTGTTTAAAAGAAAAAATCCAAACCACCAGGATGTCTCTCATCTCCTAGATTTGGAATTTCAAGCCAGAAGAGCATTCATTGATTCAAATACCATTCGCGAGGATGACAGACACAAGAAGGTTATAGAAGCATATCCTTGTTTCAAGGACATTGGACATGTAAGTCGTTATTGACTGTGCATGATTAAAACCACACACAATGTTTAATATACCAATTTCCTCCTCCTAAGTGATGCATTCATATGTCTGTATTGGTATCCTGAATATTTCATAGGTGATGGAGGAGCTTCATCGCATTTTGGATAAAGATAATGGCAACTTCATCGATGAAGTGAAGGGAAGATGGCATGACTTCTGCCAGAAGGTGCAGTTTTTTGGTGTCTGGAAAAAGACGCTGAAACCCCCAATGGGAATGGACAAAGGTAAGCAATGATGTTTTGGTGTTATTAGTGATCAGAGTTTAGGGTGGACCTTCAGGCATGTTAATTGTCAAGTACATGTGCTAGTGTCTTGTCGTCCTCCTCTTTCATCCATGATGGTTTGATCAGATCTGACCTTGTGCATTTTGTCCACGTGTTGTAATGAAGTAATGAATCTTTTCCTGTACAGCTGAACAGGCTCTTGAGATCCTACGTGTGCTGCCATCACTGTTCCCCTCCACCTCTGCCCCTCCAAAGAGGGTACGAGATGCGAGTGAGGCTCTGGTGCATGTCCTCGAGGTGAGCTGTGTAAAATGTTGCAGGATCTTTTTGACTACAGTACTGAAAAAATTATAACTCAAGGTGCTGACTCTGATGACTTTCAATGTATTTCCTATTCACATACTGTATGTTCTAAGCCTTCAAAGGCACTCAAAACATTTGTTTTTGGAAAGAGGATTTTCACTGGTTAGATGTCTGTGGCTCTCAATGTCACAGTATGTACAAAAATGGATGCATTACATGGTAGCAGATTTTATTACCCTAATGAAAACCAAGGAAGACTAGCCTGGCCTTGTTTTTTTGTTTTTTAGGAAGGCTAGACAGTAAATGCATTGGGGATAGTTAAAAATAGCAATTTCAGATGTAGCTTTCTCAGTACTGCAACTTTTGTCATAATTTTGCTTTGTAAAGTTATGTGTTTGTAAACAACCCTCTACCCTCTGGCTTAGGTTCCAAATTACCAAAATGATCCTTGATCTGTGCATTATCCTGACAGAAAAATGTCTGTTATGTGTTAAAGGACAAAGAAGACCCTAATGCCTACTTGAAGAAGCGCCCTCTCTCCTGCCCAGTCCTGATCGTGAGTCCGTCCAACTGCCTTCTAGCGGTAGGAGATGTGCCAATAACCACGTTTCCAAAAGACAAGGTTACAGAGGGTGCTTTATACCTTATGGCCTACTATTATACCCTACACCTTACATACCCAAAGTGTGTAGCCACTCTGCTTTCAGTCATACAGACGGAGGTTCTCTTGGACAAAATCCATGAGAGAGATCTCACATCATCTTACAAGAAGAGCATGGCTGAGTGGAACGCTTTTATTGGCCAATAAAGCCAGTGTGGTCAGATGTGGACTATAGGATAGCACTTCCTCTCTCCCTCCAAGGCTACCATAGTCCATGTTCATTGCTATTGATTCTTGTTTGGAATTTGGCCAGGTTAGCCCAGTGTTAATTAGGGGTGCACGATAATATTGGCCAACAGTGCAGTGCAGAGACTGCCTAGTTTTAAGTTATTTTAAGTTTTCAGTTAATATTGAGTTTAGGCAACAGTCTATTCAGCAAATGTAGTTACTAATATAGGTTCTACTGTGAAAGAGTAAACTGACTAAGCAATTAGGTTGGGATAAAAGTGAGCATAGTGGTATTGGTTATTGGCCAGTTGAGTTGTAAAATATCAACCTATTGGATATTGCCAAAAAATCCAATATCGTGCATCCTTAATAATAATGTTACAATGGTTAATGATGTATTGAGGGAGGAATTTGTTCAAATGTTCACGTTAATGTAAGCCTAAAACCTTTAATTTGAATGTTACAATAATAAGCACTTTGTAAAAATGAATGTTACAGGTTGAGCAGTTTTAGTGTGCCTAGTAGTGTGTCTGACTATGCTTTGAGTGTGCCTGTGCAAAGCATGGATTTTGCAGGTGCATTGAGGGGCACATTGGTCAGATGAGAAAAAATAAGCCACTGCAAAACTGTCTTTTTTTTATGCAGTCCTCTCTGTTCATGGGACTTTTTGTATAAATAAATTTGCTGGTTTAATGCAAGACTAGTTTTCATTTTTTCTGTCTTATGTATATAATGTCTTGTCTATAATGTCTTGAATCTAGAACAGTGTTATTGTTGTACAGCTTATAGTAAGGTAAATGCACTAGAAATAATGACAGGTTGGAGAATTATGACTTATTATGGCAAAAAAGCATTGCCTAATACTAGTCAGGAATGCTAACTTGAAGAAATTTTGTCTCAAAATGCCAATTTCTAATCTTATTTCAAGTAGGTGGTGGACTTAAATCTAGAACAGTGTCACAATTATATAACTGAAAATGAGTTAAATACACTTGAAATGAAGAGGATGACATTGGAAGGTAAAAAAAAAGATGCTACTTTTGAGGGGAAAAATACTGCTTTTGAGAACCACAAACTTACTATGAGACACAAAACTTCACAATACTAGTAAAATATAGCTAAGAATGAGTTTTTCCAGCTAATTTCAAGATCTTGAAATATATTGTCTTATTTCAAGAAATCTTATTAAGCGAATTTTCACTTGTTCCATTGGCAGATTGTTTTGCTTATTACAAGCAAAAAATATCTTGTATTAATTTTTTTTTTACTTATTTTTTGAGTGGCCTTTTTTCCAGTGAGAGTCTAATGATCTGGGACTGAATGCAGTTCAGTCATGGTGTTTATTGAGGAATACTCTGCTCCTCTTTGGAGATTTGGTAACTCCTACTGACCAACATTGGGGCCTACTTCTTTTATTACTACAAATAATAAACATTGTATTTTCTCCCATGTTATCTCAAGGTATGTATGTATATTTAAAACATTTGATTGTGGAACACCACAGACTGTTCAAGACGTTGTATCCCCAGAAAAAACTTTTACCAAAGCACCATTTTCTTATCCATTATCCCCGCTGCATCCAGAAAATAGGACCTGTACTTCATAGTTGGTGCATGCGCTATGAAGGCAAGCACAATTTTTTCAAGAAACAGCTCAAGTCATTTAAAAATATCACCAAAACGCTGGCCAAAAAACACCAGCATCATATGGCACATATTTGGCGATCTTCAACAACTTTTAGTCGGTTAGACATTGGTCCTGGAAAAATGGTGTCTTTACAAATGGTAAAAGGAGGTTCTGAAATTGTCAAGGCAATGCAAGTGTCGTCCAGTGTTCAAGTTATGAAAGTGAATTGGGCTAAACACAATGGTTTTACTTACCGCCAACATCTGGTTATTTGTGGTGCAGTTGAATGTGAAATGCCTCTCTTTTACCAGATTGAGTCCGTTCTGATAATGCATGAAAAAGTGTTGCTGCTCACTTTGCCTTTATGTACAGTAACTTTTCAAGAACATTTCCATGCGTACGAAGTAACAAGGACAAAGCAAGATTTTGTTGTCTTTCATGTTGACAACCTGCCTTATCCCAGGCCTTTTGACATACAGATGTCATATGGAGTGAATGACAAAGCTCTCTTTATTGTTCCATATTGCTTCATCTGGTGAGCATTAAAGCAAGTTGTTTACTGTAACCTTGTTTGTTTGTGAACATTAAAGCAAGTTGTTACTGTAACCTTGTTTGTTTGTGTTTTATTTCTATTTGATAGATTAGATCAAAGCAATTCAGTAGTATAGCACATATCACCTAGATATAATACAATATAAAAATAAAATAAATATAACACTGGAGAAATAAAAAAATTTATTACACTTTAGAGTTCATTTTAATAACTACATTTGGAGTAAAATTAATTCTATAAAGTGTTATCATATTACTCTGAACAGTGTGAACAAACCTCAGTGTTGAATATTTTTACTCATTTCATAGTTAATTTTGACACTGAATTGAGTAGAATTAACTTTTGACACTGGCCATAGAGTAAATTTTACTCTATTTCTGAGTGGGACCAAATGTTATCTGAAACGGAGTTAAATTCAACTCTATAAGAGTTAAATTGACACTATGTTTTTTACTGTGTGGTAGCTGACATGACAGAGAAGAATGGGTAATTTGTAAATAGTTTTTAGTTAGCTCAATGTAGCTTTTAGATTAAATTCAAATCTTTGTTAAATCCAGTGCATACAACTGAGAAATCTTTACTGTTTTTTAATCTTGCAGTACATCACCACCCAGACAGGTGAAAGAAATGTATGCCAGAGGAATTAGCTTATTCCCCTACCTCAGTGATCCATTCTCCAGGACCGGTTATGTAAGTCACACACTATAATGGCTGTGATAATGTTAAATGCTACATTGAAACATTTTGATTTCTACCAGAGCATATTTTTAAAAGGTACTTTTTGATAAAAATAAATAAACTAGAAAAGCACTCAGAGAGTGCAGACCTCCGCCCAGAAGGTGATATTCCCTCCCCCTCTCCATCACAATTAGGTTATTTGCATCACTGTCATTATTAGGTTATATATGCCTTCACCATGGAGACACTGTGGTGTATTTATTTCGTTTTTATTTTGTACCAACACAGAATATAATGGTTTTTTTGTATTTTTCACTTTCTTTTTTTCCAACACATAACATTAATTTCAACTTTAGAATTACAACAATATTTAGCAAGTAGAACCAGACGTGCTTTTCGGCCACCAGATGGCTCTATTTTCACCGTGTCATTAGAAATTGGAATTGCTGCTGAGGCTGTCAGACGGTAGACTTTTTTATTATTTTATCCACTTTGCTTCAACCAATCACC
Source organism: Epinephelus fuscoguttatus (assembly GCF_011397635.1). Classification (NCBI taxonomy): domain Eukaryota; kingdom Metazoa; phylum Chordata; class Actinopteri; order Perciformes; family Serranidae; genus Epinephelus; species Epinephelus fuscoguttatus. Next base: position 41,810 of record NC_064769.1, on the reverse strand, counting down.
AACCACCAAAATTTTATCATCTGTTCTTTGTCCCATTATCAACCTTTCCTGAAAATTTCATCAAAATCCATTCTTAACTTTTTGAGTTATTCTGCAGACAAACAAACAAACAGATCAACGCCGGCGAAAACATAACCTCCTTGGCGGAGGTAATAATAAGTGAAATAATTGCTCTGCATACATGAGTCTTTTCAAGTTGCAATTGTGGAACTACGGCTGAGATGGTGTTTTTTTTTCATCCCACAGTCTTTTTCAAAAATGTGTTAGAGGGTGGGGCTACAGGAAGGACGAGGGAGTAGAGGGAGGAGCGGTGGATTCATATTCAAAATGTCCCTCTTTTTTTGTTGTGTCCAAAATCACTTGGAAGCACCTTAACTTTAAAAAAATCTCATTAATGGAGTGTCTGTTTTCGTTTTCCTTTCACCCTCCAAGGAGCATTATTATGATGGCGAGAGTGGCACTGGGTACTTGGCCTGGAGGATTAAAACTATTCAGAGATCCACTGCTAGAGACAGACAATCATCATATGGAGGTAACGCTATAATAATACTGGAAGAAGATCTGAAACATTGTTGTGTTTTTTTACCTGTATGTTTATATGGTTGTCAAAATACGGTATTTTCCCATATTGTGTAGCATCATCTGAAGGAGCATCTCATGAAGATGGGCTTGGAGGACCAACTGCCAGACGAGAGCCCCAGTTTGTTCCAGAGACTGTCCTGAGTGAAGATGAGTATAAGGAAGCCATCACACTGATTAAACATTCAGCTGATGAGGACACAATCAAGAAGAAGATGAAGCTGACATTTGACTTCTGCCGCAACATGGGCCTTGACCCACAGCAGTCGAGCAACGTACTGTCTGTCTTTCCACATTTCAAAGATGTCAAAGGCTTGGTAATTATTTTTCATTATTTTGACAATTTCATAATTATGTAAAAAGTATGTGTGTATTTTAGTGACAGTCAAACAATTAACTCAATTCATCTGGCTGTGAAATCTTGAAGTTCTCCATTATCCTCACCCTAGGTGGAACAGGATTTTGTTCTGATGTTTGGGGAGGATGTCTCTGGCAAGTTTCTGGAGAAATGGACGACCACATTCAAGAAAAAGATCATCCAACAATGCAGAAAGCTTGCATCCACCAGTGAGCTTGATGATCTCCTCCTGGCAGCTGATACTCCTGAGGATGGCACTGAAGTGGATGACGACATTGGTAAGTATGACTTTTTCCACATTCCATTGGCTGCACTTGTTATGTGTGCTTCACTATAACCCGTGTTAGTGTTAAGTTCTTACTGTGCAGTACACTCATGCCAGGGTCAGTATGCCAGGTAGCAGTAGTTACCAGCATAACAACGTCCTATGAACATACAATGATCAGGAACATATAATAAACTTACAGCCACATACATGTATTGGCGCCTTTTAAGGCAGAGAATAACATAACTAAATAGTGGCAACTTGCCGAGATAAACAACCACAATGCTATACACATTTTCAAAATTATTATTATTAATTCTTACAATGCAATCAAATAATTGTTAACGCATTTGCATATGACATGGGACGATAACAAAATGAGAAAAACACATTTACTATGCCTGCTGGTTCACAATCACATTAGCCTGCGGCTCATAGCACTGCGTCTTTATTGTAGTGCTGCGCATGAGCAGAGCAGGGCAGGGCAGATACTCTCGCCCGGTGGCGCAATAGCACCAAATGTGAAATGTTTTAGACAACAGTGTCTGGTGCTGTGTTTGTGTGATGTGTTAGCAGTAGTTTAAATATTAAATGAAAAATAGGTCAGTAAAAATAGAGAGCTTATGATCATACAGAACTGCTGTCTTTTTGGTATTTTGAGAAAGAAAAAAAAGTGCTATTGAAATTGCAGAATCACTGAATTTTGCTTTTGCTTGTAATAAGAAAAAAAAACTTGCTCCACTGACAGATTTTTCTACTTATTTCAAGTGAAAATTTACTTGAAACAAGTGAAAATTGCCAAGTAACTTTTTAGATGATGAGTCTTATTTTAAGTGTAATGAGATTTTTTTGACTAGAAATGAGACATTTTGACTAGAAATAAGACAAATATTCTTGGTAAGATTTTGAGTTTTTGCAGTGTACTGGGACATATGACCAAGTCATTGTAACTGATATGTTTGCATATGTTCCCATTTTGGAAACACTGAAGAGTATTTTACAAAAAAAAGAATTTGCAGACATGTTCAAGCCCAGGTATATTCCCAAGGAAGGTGTGTATGCAGATTTGAGAGATGCCACCTATTTTAAAGAAAGTCCCCTATTTTCTGTAGAAAAAGATGCCTTGCAGATTCAGCTGTTTTATGACGACTTTGACACTGCAAATGTCTTGGGACCCAAAAGGGGTTTACATAAATTAGGTGCTATATTTTTTTTTTTACTCTAAGAAATTTCCCCCCAATATTTAATTCATCTTTGATTAATATTCATTTGTGTGCTCTATTCCATGCACAGGACATCAAGCGATACAGCTTTAATTTGATACTTGAACCACTTATTGGTTGATCTGAAAGTGCTTGAGACAGAGGGACTTCAAATTCCAATTTTTGAACATGCGATTCATGGTACTGTAGTTCAGGTCACTGGGGACAATCTTGGTTTGCATGGTCTGTTTGGCTTTGTGGAGTCATTTGGGGCTCGATATTGCTGTTGTTTCTGTCTCCTTGAGAAACACTGTTTTCAAACTGTTTTCTGTGAAGATGATCTAGAAGTTGTTTTAAGAACTGTTGATGCACACGCACAGCACTGTCAGACTATACAAACAGATCCTAGGCTGCCTCATGTATATGGTGTGAAATGCGTTTGTCTGTTGAATTCACTTCAGTATTTCAACACAGCCAACAACTTCTCTGTAGATATAATGCATGATATTTTAGAGGGGGTTGGTCAGTTTGAGGTGAAACTGATTCTGAAGTACATTCAAGGCAGCTTCCTAAGTGCTGAACAAGTGGCTGGTAGAATACATGCATATGATTATGGTTTCAATCAGCAGCGAAACCGTCCACCTCTGCCAACAGATAAGTTGATGGATGGAAGTAATGATTTGGGGTTGAATGCCATACAGTCTTGGTGCTTGTTACGCAATATGCCTTTGCTATTTGGTGATTTGATCGAGACAGATGATAAACACTGGCATCTCCTACTTTTGCTTCTACATATTGTTAACATTGTATTTTCACCAGTCCTGTCAGAAGGCATGACCATATACCTCAAACATTTAATCATTGATCATCATGGGCTGTTCAAGCAATTATTTCCTGAAATAAATCTCTTGCCAAAGCATCACTTCATGATACATTACCCTCCTAGCATAAGGCACATTGGTCCGATTTTGCACACATGGTGCATGCGTTACGAAGCCAAACATAATTTCTTCAAGTAACAATTAAAAAGAGAGAGAGAGGAGACTGGAGCGCTGCTGGTGTCCCTCAAACCACCGGTGCTCATGGAAGGGAAAAATGTCCAAAATAAGAGGAAAACTTTTGGCCAAAAAAAATTGGCACAAAAAAATCCAAGTCCAGGCACTCAAGTGGGTTTGAAAAATGTAAAAGGCCTTTAATTTAATGGGCTACATTCATTAAAATTACACCAACGCGTATCGGCTTGCGCCTTCTTCAGGGTGCAGTGACACAAAGACAAACAGAGTAATCATGGTTGCAATTACTACAAATGTGCACAGGTGAGCAAGAGTGAAACATGCAAAGTTTGTTCTGACCTGTAGGGGCAGTACTCAGTGAATACAAGACAGGAAGTACAAACATGAGGTCCTCCCATATGCAACATTTTTTCTCTCTAGCCACTAGAGGCACCAACCAGCAAACACATAGAGAGAAATATGAAAAAATAGATATAAGAACAAGATCCCTGAAACAACACAAACCCTGTTAAGACGCATATGTGATTCTGATCAGGACTTCCACATTCAATCCATGGATATGCAGCAACGTTTTAAACAGAGAGGGTACAAACCCCAGACTCTCACTCGGGCTCATAGTAGAGCTCTGTCACTTGAAAGGAGGGAACTGCTCAGTCCTAAATCAAAACAAGAGCAAACTCACAAACTTTACTTTGTTACACACTATAGCAGAGAGGCTCTTCAGATCAAGCACATCATAAAGAGAAATTGGGACATCATTGAGAGTGATCATTCTTTACAGGAGATATTCACTGAACCCCCGGGGGTCAGTTTTAGAAGGGCCCCAACAATTAAGGATAAACTGGTTAGGAGCTATCTCTCTGCTCCTAAACTGGACACATGGCTTCGTCGACCCAAAGGAAATTTCTGCTGTGGTAATTGCAACTACTGTGAAAACATGATGAAAACAGACACCTTTAGAGATGTGTTCAGTAACAAAACCTATTCGATCACTAGTTTCATAAACTGTAATACCACCCATGTTGTGTACCGACTTGAGTGTACTTGTGGCTGCTTCTATGTAGGCCTCACCAAAAGGAGGCTGAGGGACAGAGTGGCTGAACACAGGTATGCTATTCGCAGTGGAAACATGAATTATCCAATGGCTAAACACTACAAGGAGGCCAAACATGGAAGTGATGCAACTCTAAGAGTGTCAGGTATTGAGGCCATCAGCCTTGATGCCAGGGGTGGGGACAAAATCAAACGCCTTAAACAAAGGGAGGCATACTGGATTTATGCCCTTAAAGGCACCAGTTACCCTGGCCTCAATGAAGACTTTGATCTCACATCTTTCTTGTAGTCATTGCTTCAGTCCTATTATATAGATGTGCTTTTTCCTTTAAGGATTAGATATTCTCAACATTTTCTCTAAATGTGCTACGAAGTGGTTTCCTGTACTTTGCTGTACTTTAATGTTTGATTCCTAGTGTGGATTTTATCCTCCTTTGCCTACACCACCCCTAACAGGGTTTGTGTTGTTTCAGGGATCTTGTTCTTATATCTATTTTTTCATATTTCTCTCTATGTGTTTGCTGGTTGGTGCCTCTAGTGGCTAGAGAGAAAAAATGTTGCATATGGGAGGACCTCATGTTTGTACTTCCTGTCTTGTATTCACTGAGTACTGCCCCTTCAGGTCAGAACAAACTTTGTATGTTTCACTCTTGCTCACCTGTGCACATTTGTAGTAATTGCAACCATGATTACTCTGTTTGTCTTTGTGTCACTGCACCCTGAAGAAGACGCAAGCCGATACGCGTTGGTGTAATTTTAATGAATGTAGCCCATTAAATTAAAGGCCTTTTACATTTTTCAAACCCACTTGAGTGCCTGGACTTGGATTTTTTTTGTGCCAATTTTTTTTGGCCAAAAGTTTTCCTCTTATTTTTAACAATTAAAAAGCTTTAAAAACATTACAAAGACATTAGCCAAAAAGCACCAAAGTTATATGGCAATGTATCATGAATCTTTTAGCAAGGAAAGATTAATTTTAGGTCCAGGAAAGATGGTGACACTTTGAGTTAAAACAGGGTGCAGCAATTGCTGCAAAATTTGGAACTGTTTTGTCAACCAGTGTGTTTTCTGCCAAATGGATTAAATATCATGGTACAGAGTACCGTCGTGACTTCATTATATGTACTGAGGTAGCATGTGAGATGCCTGTATTTTGTAAGATTGACACGATGTTTTGCTCTGTGGAAAATTGATGGAAACTATGTGTTTTGATAACCATTACCACGCCTTTAAGGTCAAGCTGCATCCAGACAAAGTTCTAAAAGTGTTGCACATAGATGATCTTTTTTACTTCAAACCATATGATGTTCAAATGAAGTATGGTACAACAGATACCGCTTTATATGTTGTTCCATATTGTCATTTTATGCAGACCTAAGGTCAGTGTTCTAAAGTGGTGGCGTTGTTAGGCTGACCAAAAGTTAACTGTTGTTTTTTATGTAATGTTTTTATGCAGACTTGAGATCATTTGCTAGGCACGGCAGGCACACCTGCAACCATCTACCTCATAGATGTTATATTTACAGTTTACTTGGAGCTCTGTAATGGCACGGCAAGTACACTGTTACACGACCTTACTGTTACATTGTGGCTTGTGTTTTTACAAAGGTTTTAAAGTGGTGCATGTGAACAAGTTGTTGTATTGGGGTGCCTGGCATGGCAGGCACACCCATGGCACAGCTATTCACTTTTTTTTAAATGCAGCACGTGAACAGTTAAGTGCTTTTGTACAACTAAAGGTTGAAAATACAAATGTTAAATGCATATTGAAAAGGTGCTTTTTTAGAATTAAAAATGAAGTAGTTCAATGCATTTTTGTGGTAACTTGTTTTTATTCAATGGTACATTTTCAAAGTATTATTTAATTATTATGGATAGATGCAATTTGACACTACAAAAGTGTAAAAATAACACTACATATTTATCTGTGCAGTGTTAATGACTGTTAGGATTTGACTCTGAGTTGGTTTTTCACAGCAACAGAGTAAATCATCAACACAGTAGTGTGTAAAATTAACACTTATTAGAGTTATATGAGCCTCCAGTGTTAACCTTCAATAACTCAATGCAGTGTTAAAAAGCATTAGAATCAGAGTTGATTTGTCACCACATCAGAGTAACTTATCAACACTGCTGAGAATCATATTTACTCTCTGAGTTATTTAACCTGTAGTGTTAAGTTTTATTAACACTGCACAGTGTTAGCCAGTGTTAATTTTTTTTACTCAATTTTGAGTTAATTTTACTCTGAAATTTTAACACTATGGAAAGAGTTAATTTAACACCAGTTCTGATTAGGACCAAATACACTCGGACACAGTGTTAAATTACATGTAGATTTAACACTGCAAAATTTGCTGTGCAGCCATGTCAAAGCGGTGCCTTTCCAGTTACCCCAGAGGCCTGAAGGATCAGGGCCAGCTGAGACATGCTTGGCCTCTCTGACCCCCATAGAACCCAGGGCAAGGTGTGTTTAAAAAAAAACAAAAAAAAAAAACAAACACCAACTGTGTTCCATACACCGCACAACTCCAGTGGTGGTTAAAGAAAATACACAATGCTTACCAAAAGTGTTTCTCTCTGCAAGTGGCCATGTCCTGAATGTGTCTGCTTTTTGCTGTTCCTATGCTCTGTCTGCAGGGATCCCATGAATCCCACTAACTTCCTCAGTCATGGTGCCAACGGAAGACGTTGGTAACCCCGCCCATTCGTGACGTCATTATCGGTAACCCCGCCCATGCGCGACGCTATGGCATATGCCTCTACTAGGTATGAGGTTTTGGTGAAAAAAAACGGACAAAAACGGTCTTAATTGAAGGAAACGGTCTGTGCTGGTGAGAGGAATGGCATGCTGGGAGACAGGAGCCTGCTAGCCACGCCCCCAGTATCCCCAATCTTGGGATACACCCTTGCAAAAAAGTGAAACCAGAGGATTGATGCAAGCCTCCTGTGAGTGACAGGGGGTTTGCCGGCAGTCTGTGGCCACGCCCCTTTCCCAGAATGCCTCAGCATGTAGTGAAACCATGACTGACAGCGATGGCCAGATAAAGGTTGTGCTGAGACTGCTAACCCTGCACCCAGTATCTCTAATATGGGGTACTACTTATACATAAAGAAAAAGAAAAATCAGAGAACGTGTTCCATTCACTGACAGTCCATATGGAATGCATGTTTTAAAAGGAAAAAACAGTTTACACATTAACTTATATGACCAGTATAATTATCAGTGGGGGGATGTTAGGGTGAGGGTAAAATAACTGGGCAGGGCATAAACATAAATGTGGCCAAGTCCAGGCATTAATCCAGAATTGTTAGGTTTAGGCATCAAGTGCAGAGAGGTTAGGTTAGGGAAAAAGCGCAGTGCTCTAAAGAGAGCACTCTGGGGGGCACGGGCACTCGGGGGCTATATATATCCATAAGATACTTAAAATAATTTTTGTGTTTAAAACCAAATAGATCCTTAAAAGCCCTGTTAAAATTTTATAAAATGCAAAGTAGATTGGGCCCAGGGCAGTTTGGCAGTGGGAAGTAGGTCTTAACAAAGACCTCCAGCTTCCCAGGGTCTCCAAATGTACATCTTGAGGTAGCTGTAAATAAAATGGAGGATAAAATGGATAATGGATAAAATTTGTATAAAATAAATAAGTGCTGGGGTTGGATTAAGAAAATCAACATAAAAGAAGAAAGATTAAAAAGTGCTTTTAAAATATATAAATAAATAAATGCATGCAAAAGTGCTAAATGACAAATCAATAAAAGTACATGGAAAAATCAAACCAAAATAAATTCAGTAAAAGGAAGTAACAAAGGTTCATAAAAATAATAAAATATAAATAAGTGATTTTAAAACATATAATTCTTAAATGTCGAGTGACTTGTAGTGTACAATTCCAACCCCCAATCTAAAACTTGCTCTGGATTAATAAATAAAAATAGCTCACCCCAGATTTTTCAAAAGAGTTTATTTAAAACAATAAAGGTTGGTGGGGACTGCGGGCAAAAAGCCGGTGTAATGCTACAGATAAAATGAATGAGTTAATAATAAAAATAAATAAGTAAATAGAATAATTAAGAAAATAAATAATTGAATATAATAAATAAATAATTCATTGTAAATAAAAATGCAGCTTCCTCCAACCTGAATAAATAAGTGCTATATAAGTAATGATTATAATAATTTAAAATGTACACTAAAATTCATAAAAAGGTGAAATATAAAAAATTATATATTGTAAGAGCATGCATAAAATAAATATATATATACACACGCACACACACACACACAAATCATAATAAAACGTTAAATCAAGTGGGAGAAGCTGCATTTTGGTAATATAAACAAATAAAAACCCAGTGAAATTTAAAATAGATAAGAAATAAAAATTGAAATTTATAAAGCAAATACATAAAATTCATTTATCCGTTGGTGTTCCGCAGCCAGAGCCCTGTTAAAAACCTGTGGAAAAGAGGCCCTGGAAAGTCAGGAGGTAAGCATCACCACCCGCATCCCCTGATTCTTCTCTGGGCGACCCCTCTGCGGCTTGCCTGTGTACACCTGCATCTTCAACGCGTAGCTGGACCAAGCGTCGCATGCTACCCAGGACTTGATCCCGTATTTCGTACTTGCTGGGCATGTATTGTCGAAATGGACACCGACCTTAGGGCAAAGACACATATTATAATAATAATATGCCTCTGGACCTGTACGCACCCGCCAGAATCAGCAGACCCATGTATGCGCGCATGTCTACTGAGTCCATCTCCCGCCACTCGTCTCCGCAGCCGCGGACACCCTCCCGATTGGTCTGATCCAGTATGAGCGCCTCTAACTCTGCCATGACAAACAGTTCGAACGTAGACGCCACGTCTCGAGCCCCACGCCTGGCCCAGTCCATGGGCCCTGGGTCTCCTGACGCTGAGCGGTCCCGGGGCTGAGATGTTTGCGTCCTGCATTGTGGAGCCGGAGACCGTGATATAGTCCCATTTTTTGAAAGAAACGAGTGTGTTTCGTCCTCTCCTCCTCCTCGTCCTCGTCCTCATCCTATTCCTCCTCCTCTCATTTGTACACCTCGGCCTCCTCTCACTCTTCTTACACCTTGTCCACATCCACGGCCTCCTCGCACTCTTACTGCTTGTCCACGTACTCCTCCGCCACCCCATTCTTCTTCTTCCCCTTCTCCTTCTTCTTCTTCTTCTTCTCCTTCTTCTTCTCTTTCTTCATCTCCGTATTCGTCTCCGTCTTCGTCTTCGTCATCGTCTTCGTCTTTTCCTTCGTATTCGTATTCGTTGTCGTCTACACCTTCTGCTGCTTCGGAACACGAGGCATCGCGGGTCGGGGTGCGTTGCTCATCCTCGTCACCCTCGTCCTCCTCTGACACCTCTTCGGCTTCAGAGGGAGGGTCCGAGTGTTCATGGTGTGGATCGTCAGCAAGCTGCTCCAGAACCTCTTGGACTGTGAAACAGGTGGTCGTCCTTGCTGCCATCCTTGCCACCATCCTTGTGCCATCACACAACTACACACAGACGCGCAACACACACACACACACATGCGCGCGCGCAGTTGGATGCCGTTAGTAAGAGACACATGCAGCGTTTTAGTAAGAAGGAGGGGGCAGGGGGGGGGTTACTACCCGGGTATACTGGGGTGGTGGAGGGGGACTACTACTACTACTACTACTACCACTCGAGAGCCCGGGTCACTTTGACCCCTTAGGGCAGCGGGCACTAAGGTGGGGACTACCACTCGAGAACTCGTGTCGCTTTGACCCCTTAGGGCAGCGGGTTGGACGTACAAAGGAAGACTACCACTCGAGAGCCCGGGTCGCTTTGGACCCCTTAGGACAGCAGGCGCTAGGGCACTAAGGGGGGGACTACTACTACTACTACTACTACTACCACCACTTGAGAGCCCGGGTCGCTTTGGACCCCTTAGGGCAACAGGCGCTGGGGCACTAAGGGGGACTGCTGCTAACCCCCTAACCCTAACCCTAACCCACACCCACACCCACATGTTATCCCGCTTATTACCCCCCTGGTTCAACTGATGGACTTTTTCAATTTTCAAATGACTGCCATTTTGGTCCTACAGGTCTGAAATTCACCACAGGTCCTTTTTTTGTGATGGTTTACAAAATCCCAAAGCCACCAGTAGATGGCACCATTAAAATAGTCTACATGTAAAAGAGACAATTAAGATAGCCTACTGTTCATGTAAACAGGCAGAAATACATAAAGGAATTCATAGTTATTAAATAAATACTGTTGAAAGTAAATTGATATAAATGGAGTTAAAATGGCAGTTTATAATGGCAGTAAATGTTGATTTTGTTTTTATTTTTAAAAGGTACTTTCCTTGAAAAAAGTGAGGCGCTGATTACTAATTCTCTTTAACTATGTAAACCGAAGCAAGAAGCATTGAGCTACATGCCGTTGGTTACATTAGCCTAGTGCGGTAGTGTAGCAGGTGTACTGCGCCACCATTTTAGGTGATGCTTCAGGAGGATTTATTCAGAAGGTGTTTTTAGTTGTTCTTTTCGAACTTTGTATTTTATTTTATTGAAGGTATATGTGAGACTGATGTGTGTTGTGTTGCTAGGAGGGGGAGAGAGCAATCCTGAGCTAAAAAGGGACGCATTTGTTATTTTGTTGTTGGTAAGTTTGCCATGTAATAAGCGGGATAACGTGTGGGTTCGTGGTCATTATCCCGCTTATTACATGGCAAACTTACCAACAAACAACCAGGTATTTCAGAGCACAATGTAATACGTATATCTAAGGTTTGAATCAAAGAAAAGGATTCAACTTTTTTTTTTTTTTTTGCTTTATTATTTTGAGATTCATATTTCTACCTGTCAAGTTCTATGTGTGTATATTTACTAACAACTTTATATAAAGCAAGCCAGCAGTTCAACGTTTATACAGGTCTGTGGTCTTACCATTCTTTAGCTAGTCATAAACTGCTCCTATGAGCCTACACCCTGGTCCCAGCTTCCTCTAAGTTCTACAGTGCTGTACGAGTACAGACTAGTGCCACAGAAGGTTGAAATAAAAGGAAAATGAATGGCTTTGTTTGATAGAACATATGACGATGGGTGTTGAAATAGACCACTGTGTCTGTCTGGATTACAGAGTTCTAATGGTTAACATTTTTGTTCAGGTCACTCATCAGTCCTGTCTCCTCCTGGTTCTCCACAACTCTCATCAACCCTGTACCCCCCGGGAAGTCGAGAAACCTTCTCAACCGTGTCCCCCCCAGAGGCGTCCACAACATCCAACCCAAGACTTCTGCTCTCACCACGCACACCATGGCCTTCAAATTTCAGAGTAAACTGGGAGAAGATGCCGCAAGAGATCCGGTCAGCTATCGCAAATTCAACTAGACCAAATCTGGCAGCAAGAAGAGCAATGATCAGATGTCTGGCTGATCAGATGAGAGAGCACAATCCAAACCCCAAAAGAGCGATCTGTGTGAAAATTGTCAACGATATAGTTCAGAAGTACCCGAAATACTTTGGGGACGTGGATGATGATGATGGAGTAGCTGGGGCATCTCTTGTACAACAAGTCAAAACGAGAATCGAACATGTGAACAGAAACAACACCCTGGCACGGGTCCGTAAGAACAGGCCCTCCATTCCAGGAGTGAGGGCGCATGGAAGAGGTCCCATGGACCAGTATGGATGTGTCCGCTGGTCACCTGAAGAACTTCCCTCTGGGGAGACAGAAGAAAGCTTACTAGAGATGAAAAAAGAGATGCAGCAGCTTTATGCCCAGGTTGGAATGGCAGGAGCGGAGAGAGGAGCGCTCCAGAGATGGCATGAAATGACCTACATTCTCCAGCGGCGTGAGCTGAATGCTGACCCTTCGTACAGCATCTCCAAAATCAAGGACGACTGGCCATTTCTCTTCTCCCAAAAGGGCCTCTTCTCCCACTTCAGTGAGCTGACCGGCATTTCCATCCTGGAGAAGCTGCCAGTAGCCATCGACCAAAGAAGCCAGACCATAATGGACTACTTTCAGCAACAGAAGACACTAGGGGTGGGGAAGGTTTTGGAAGCCTATCAAGAAGAGAATGGCAACAAGGCAATCTGTATCATCTTGTGTCTGCTTGCTCACTTCAAGGAGGATGGTATCTTCCTTACAGCTGATGTGAGTATAACTCGCACATACATACTCTCCCTCCCTCGTTCTGTCTCTCTCTCCAGTTATTTTGTAAATTGCTTATGCAGTACCATTGTGTTCCTGTTACACAACTGGGGGGGACAGTTTGTCCTTGGTAGTATACTTTATCCTTTGTTTCCTGCTGTGTCGTTCCTTTTACTGTTTAAATAACCATAACATTCATATCTTAAAAACAATAGCCATGCTATTGGCTCTACGTTAGCATCAGACATTTAAACAGATTTTTTCCCTTTGGTGTGTTGAGTGGAACATGAGAGTCTCTGGACCAAGTTTTCTTTGTTGTTTATTTAACTTACCCATACATGGCAGAATGGCTGTGGACTATAGGCTAATAATAATAAGTCTATGTGGAGACAACTTGTAATATCTTTTTTAATATGTTTATGTTTTTTATTCTCCAGCCCTCTGCCACAGCTGCTGACATACAGAGAGCTATCACCCTACCCAACACACCTCGCTTAGTTGTGCAAGGTATAATCTTCCCTTATTTTGTTGAGGTTTATAAGTTGTTACATGGATGTGTCAGGTGGCTGAGTGGCTCAGGAGGTAGAGTGGGTTGTCCAGTCCAGGATTGCGTGTCCAGTGTGTGTGTGTGTGTGTTTGTTATTCATGCAGCTTTTAGTGATTATCTTGTGTTAATGTGTTTCAGGAGAGACATTGAGCGCAGACATGTGGTTGATGTCCATGGAAGGAACATGCGTGATGGGGCCCCACAGCAACCCTCTGAACAGAGTGGCAGCGCTCTTTGCTGCCTATTACGCTTTCAACCTACAGTACCCTGCAGAGGCCTCAAGCACTCTTGAGTTTATCCAGAGGTATGTTTAAACTGTTTAAACATGACACTGTTATTAAACTGTCATAACCATGACACTCTCTCTCTCTCTCTCTCTCTCTCTCTCCCTCTCTCTCTACCCCTTTCTACCTCTCAATTTCTATCCCTCCTGTCCCCTTCCCTTGCTTCATATTTGTCAGCATGCGCGCGCATGCGTGTGATGTGTGTGTGCGCGCGTGTTTATGAATGTATGCTTGTCTTTGTGTATGTGTGTAAGTGTTAGTACTGACATGCTGTTGTAACCTTTTCCTCAGTCTACTCGGGTTCTATCAGGTCCTGTCTATTCACTAGGTTCGGGTAAGGAGATTGGCGGTAGCACTGAGCATTAAAGCAACTGATTTCCAACCCACACAACACGTAACACAGAATGTAGTTTAAACGTTTATGTTCAGGTATTCAGTTTCCTTTCCTTCAACTTAGAACGTTCAGTTTCCACACATTGACCGTTTTTTTTCCACATTAAATGAAATTAAATTCACAGTATGAACTGAAAATTACCTGACCGGTACCGGTGTATTAAGAAAATAAAGACAAAAAAAAAAAAAAAAAGTAAAAAAATGTTTCTTTCCCTTTTAATGTGTTAAATTGTCCTTTTTATTCCCGGTTTTCCGTTGTTTACTCAGTTTATTTATTGTCTTCCAGGGTCCTCCAATGAGAAAACAGGTTTTTTTCCTTTATCAATCAGTTTTTTTAGCAAAAATGTAAAAAAAAATAGAGAAAATTAATTAAAAAAAATACTGAGATCTCAGAAAATAAAGTGAAAAAGGTGTCACTCCTCAGGACTGAGCCTGTCCTACCACACTGGTATCCACACTGTGATCCCGTTGAACCAAGAGCCTCCATGCAGCATGGTGGTGATGCGGGTTGCAGCTGAACCAAGGCAGCGGCGGTAGTGTGGAATCACAATTGAACCGAAGAACTCGTCCCTCACAAAAGACCAGCCAGAATAGTCCAGAAAGATCGGGAAACACTCATCTGAATTGCTCCCATGATCAGTCTCACTTCTACCAGGTGCTACCAGGTGAGTTTCGCTTCACACTCCGTTTCTAACGACAGTTCTATCACACTTCAACACAAAATATCATCACATTTAGTCACCGAAGAGGACTCTTTGCTCTGCGGCTGCACAAGGTTTTTTTTTTCCTCCTTTTTTTCCTGTCCTTCCTTTCGTACACACGGAGAGCTGCAGGTGATGCGTTCAGGTAAGCTCAGAAATTTCACTACCTGCGAGAACAACATGCATTCAAAAACATTCAAAGGGTTCTGGAAATCACAGTGAAATAAATTTAACAGGGTTACACTGTGTTACTGAATATACTCCACACACACACACACACAACCGTGGATTGGTTTTCTAGCCTGTGTTTCCTGTGAGTTTTGAGCAACTTTGCCTCGGAAAAACAGGGAGTCCACTGGACTGGTTTTGGCCGAGGAAAATGCCCTTTTTTTGTAGGATAGAGCTCCACTGAAAGGGATTATACAAAGCCCCAGTGGCTCGCCAAGTTAGGCGTGTACCCTATAAAGCTAAGGGCTTTCTGCAGCGGCGCAGGTTCGAATCTGACCTTCACCCTTTGCTGCATGTCTTCCCCTACCTCTTTCTCCCACATTTCTATCTTCACTATCCTATCTAATAAAGGCTAAAATGCCCAAAAATATAAGTAAAAAAAAAAAAAAGATAACCTAGCGTGACAGTGCCCCTTTAACATTAACCAGCCCCCCACCCTAATCCTAACCTATTGCTAAAAATGGCAATTTATTGAAAAACACTTAATGAAAGTACATTCATAGATTCCTTAATGTGTCATAAGTGTATGTTCTTTTTTCTGTTTTCAGAGCCTTTTGTGGAATCAATCCTCAGACAGGCAGCAAGGCAGAGAAAAAACGTGGGCTCAACGCACCTGTGTGCACGCTCTTAAGGAAACTGCTGGACTTCGAGTTGATGGGGAAGTAGGTGTCTGTCAGGCTGCTGGGTGGGGTTGCATCTATTTTTGTTTTTTTGTTTATTAGGACCCATGTTCTGAATCTATGTTGCTTTGAAATGGTTATGTTTTCACAGTGAAACCAGGCAATAAGGCCTGTTGTGAAGGACTGATGTATTTCTTTGTACCAAGAACTAGCTGAGTTGTAGCCTAATTTTTGGTTGTTGTTATGTTGCCACAGTTGTATACACGTGTTGCTCCATGTTAGTTGAAGTGAACATGTCCTGGATGTAAACAAGGTTGTTTCGAGAGCAGTTGTTGTTGTAATTTTAGATTGTATTCTCTATAGTGTATGTAGACTTGATGAATGTGATGAATCTGATGACTTGATGAAAAACTAGATGAATCTGAAGTGCCTGTAATGTCTAGCGTGCTAGCTAGTCATTAGCCTTGTGTGGCAGCTTTATAGACGTTAGCACTTTGTATTGCCACTCGTTTTTGTTAGTGGATGCTAACATTGTTATTATTTGCAGAACCACACACATATCTGTATAAGAGACTGAAGTACATGTGGGACTATGTTGATACTGAGCCAACAATAAAACAACAAAAATGCCACTGTTTTGTCTTTCTTTGCAGAAGGCTGAAAGAAGACGTTTATCTAAGTTACAACATTCAATCGTAATATTTACAATATTCTATCCTGTGAAATTTACAGGAAATTCCTGGCTACTGAGTTGCAGTAAATATACAACATTTTACTGTAATATTTACAATATTCTATCCTGTAAAATTACAAGATATTCCTGGCTACTGAGTTGCAGTAAATTTACAATATTTAATTGTAATTAATTACAGTACAATACTGTATAAGTACAGTACCTTATTGTAGTTAATTTACAGTAAAGGTCCTGTATATTGCTTACTGTAAATTTACTGCAATTATTAGCCAGGAATTTCCTGTAAAAATACAATAAATTTCTAACAGTGTATGGGCACCTGCTCTGAGGTGTGCACAGTTACACACTGTGACAGACGGAGATATTGCACACTGGTGTAACATGGCAGGACTAATACCATCCCTCACAGCAGGCCAGGGAATATGACTTAACATCATATGCCCACGCATTATGTATATTATGTATATATATCTATCTATCCATAAAGACAAGCTGACTCGGAATGTGTTTCAGTGTCGTTTATTTACATAGATGAAGTTGTGAATCATGACACACAATGACATGGGTACTCCAGGTATGCTAACTGGACCAGAAAGACAATATCCTGTATAAGGGTTGGTTGATCCCGACGTGTTGACGGAGTGGCCGGCGAAGGGGATGTGACCCGCTGACCGTCTATGTCCACACAGTGTTATGCTACCTGACTACGGCGGGTACACTTGACCATGTCTTCTGACACTAGTATCCCGCACCTAGCATTTCTTTATATGAAACTACCCTGTGAATTATAAGGTTTTGCGCTTCTGGTCATGTACTCTCGAGCTGATGGGGTCACCGTGACAGTGTCTTGAAATTCCCTCTGAGTGTTAACCGGGCTCAGTTCATGTTTCCCCTTTAGGATAGTAGACGTAAGCACCATGGTCACCACGTACATGATGTAGATTATAATGTTAAACACTGCAATTGCGCACTCCATGTTGTGCAACCTCTGTGCGTTGCTGACCAGAGGTCTGTAGAGCAGCTCCATACACCCTGCTATAACGGCCATGAAGAGTTCATCATGGTGAGACACGCAAGCACGGTTCTAGTGCTTTTGGGAGTGTCCTAGCCTCTGTACGTGTCGGGGCCATCCATCTTCCGCTTGCTTTTAGCTGAAAAGTAGCTGAGCACTATGCTCACAACCATAGCCAAACACCCAAGCACGACCAGGGCTATTCCAGCGTGAATGTAGGCCGATTCGTATTCAGGTCTACAGTCGGACGGCTGCGAGCTGGAGCCTATAGCATGTGGCCCGGTTGAGATCCTTGTGCCATGATTGTTGTCTAGAATGTTGTTTGGTATGATCAGGAACCCGACAATGAGAGATGTGATCACTGTGATAGCGACGTCGAGCTTACCCCTGAATCGGGCTGCGCTCAATATAGTCCCCGTGGATGCTGCTGAGATTCTGGTGTTAAACATATCTTTGCTTGTGGATATCAAGGATTCAAACCCTCCCAGGAACTGGCTTTTGCGACTCATCTCTTGAAGGTGCGTGTTTACACGTCAGGGGTCCAGAGGGTGTGCAGGTCTGCATGCAGCCGTGAGGGTAGCGATCGTAGAACATTTAATACAATCCAGGACCCAGTCATAACGTTTCAGGGTGCAGGTGGTACACTGAGGGCAAAGTCTAGAGGTGACCATCGGTGGTACAGGGTTCAGGGTATTACCAAACATCTTGACTCTATCCTGTGTTACAGAAAGCGGCGCCGGTGTCATAATATGATAAGCATGGATTTGTATAGACGAATTGTCGACGAACTGCACCTGAACCCGAAGAGCACACTCAACTGGGTGGCCGATTATCTAAGACACCTGAACGCACCCGAAGCCAAGACTGTGATGTTCAAAGCAACGCTGTTGCAACTGACCCGGCATAGAACACTGAGCCTAGCATCGTGTAAATGTGCATGGGATAGAAGCTTGTTATCAGCCTGTATCGGCATTGCCGTGGACACACAGTGTAAGGATGTCTACAACGGAAAGAGATTGCTACAGGATGTAGGATCGGTGGCACGTTTAATTCTCACACATCTCCAAGCGCTGCATCTAACCCCTGTATGCGCCGGACTCAAGGTTGCAGGAATATCCACACCTGATATGAGTAGTACGCCAGGCCATTATATGTACCACAACGGTTGTACGCGGGTTTGTAGCTCCATTCGAGCCACATGGGGATTTTACACCGAGGTGGATCTTGTGGCACACGACACCGTGACAGACACGATAGCATTGTTAGAGCTCAAAACCCATAACAATGACGTCCTGGACCGTGCCACCCTATGGCGCTACAACGCACAAGTGTGGTTGACGTGGATTATGTTCTCACTCACGTACCCAAGCATGGCAGAGAGGTCCACGGTGTATCTGGTGATAATTAGACCAGGGACAAATCAAGTTACTATACAACGCTGTTTACGACCCACAATTTCTAAGGGTATACGCAACAAGTTCCCATGGCTGAACTGCTTCTGTCCTCAGGTGCTCAATTGTTTAGCTCCTGTGTGTGTGAACGTGAGAATCGAGACCCGTTCCTCTATTGCCACAAAGGCCACAACCCCATGGTTAGACTGCAAGGACCTGTGCTACAGGAACATATGTTTCAACCAGGAGAAGATGAAGATCAGGACCGCCAAGGCATCTGTACCATACAACTGAGTAGGCGGTAAGTAGCCCACAGCGACCACAATGACAATCATAACACAAGCGGAGACTGTCCAGATACTCCGTGATAGCAGTGGCTCAGCCCAACCTAGACCCAAACAGCATCTGGTAAATCTAAAGTATCATCTGCTAATAGGGTCCAATCATCCAACGAATGTCTACATCGCAGGCTTGTGATCAAATGTGTCCCTGTGTCAGTGAACGTGGATCGGACACTTGGCCCCTATTCTAGGTCGGACATTACAGTGGGGGATATATATATGTATATAGAACCCAGCATAGCAAGTACATGGTCAATGTACAATGTAGAGCTAGCACTACAGTGCACATCTCGTCTAACGTAGTAAAATGGGATTGAAACACAAGGCTATCCATGCAATGCTAGCCAATCCTCATCTGGCCCCATTTGAAGTGGTTGACAGACCATGCCATCAGCAGGATTGGACCCTGATAGACCATCTCATGGTGATTCACAGAATCACTGAACGGGATTACGTTCAGGGTGACCCACACTCATCTATAACGAATGTGGCCAGAACGCTGGTGCTAAATTACATCTCCGAGATTAAGGGCAGTCGCTGTGTGGTGCTTGTAAAGGATGGTTCGGGTGCTCAGAAGCCGGCTGTACGGGAGATGAGGCTCTGTCACACCGTTGAACCTCATATCGAGTTCTGTAGACGTAATCTGCGCACTATAGAATACACTATACTGATGTTGTTGGCTGACATGGGTATGAAAAACAAAGTGTATCTAGTTGTCGGTTCCAAGGGCAACGCCTCGGTGTCGGATATCCTAGACGGAGGCTCGTTGGACAATGTGGTGTCCATCCATCACAACAGTCATGTAGTCGTATCTGTGACTGCACTTGAAGATGGGACACCTTATGCACAAGAGCCATCTACCCTTGATCCCGGATATACAGCTAAGTTGATAGATAGACCGGAGGGAATCAATGGTGTTTTTGTGGCAACGTGTGCAGATAACGAGGATACCCGTTTGGCTACGTTGAGGGCGGCATGTATACAGTGCAGGGGCACAGAGGCTGACACACTACTAGTAGAGTTGGCAAATGTTCTACAAGGACACGTGACCGTATGCACAGGTGATTCCGATGTGGTAGCCGTGCTGACGGCTTGTGGACGTGAGGGTGTTACTATGAGGATAGAAAACAGGACCTACTACCAGGGCCGTGATATGCACACCTCACCCTTTGGGGAGTTGTTGTTTTACAATCCCACCATCTTGGGATTGGGATAGCCCGTTGTCACACAAGGATAGATTCCTAACATTGTGCAACATAACCAATGACAACCAACACCTGCTGCCTGTGTAGTGTATTATCATTCACTCTGAAGCTTTGGAACAGATGACCAGTAAGGGGCTTAGGTATATGGTCAGGGTCAAAAAAGATATTTATGGCCCAGGGTTAAAGTTTGGTGAAGTTCAACTAGGGTGACCCTCTGGTGTCTGTTTGACTTTGTCTCACATTTCACAGAAACAGCGAGTCTATATAAGCAGGGTATTTGGGGCTGTTTTTCAGAGTAGTTCACATTGGCCGAGAACCTCTCCAAGCAATCTAGATGCTTGATAGATGCTGTACTTCTTGTAATAAACCTTTTCTTTATGCAAGCAAGATGGTGTCATCGGAGTCTTCTTCATCACCTTCACATCATCGCTATTTAAGAAACAACAATTTTGGCGTCACGAACTCTGGACGTGTTGTGGCCTGCGGCGTCACCAACTGCTTCAGTGCATCTGCTCCCGCATCAGGCCTGCATATACGGTGAGCATTTCACGTGATTGAGTGCTGGTATGATCTTTCTGGGCTGTTGTGTATTTGCTGTTTGGTCACACCGTAACGAATCATTTGTGTGTGTGTGTGCCATGATGTGTAGGTGTTGGGGTGTTTCTCCTTCTAAATTTGTTTTTGATTGCGCTGTGTGAAGGGCAAAAGGGGGGAGTGACCTGTCTTAAGAAAGACAGAGGCCTGTCTTAGGAATGATGATGATTGATTGATGTAAGGAGTCTGTCTTAGGAACGGCAGTGAACAAACTGATGTAAAATAAGTAAAGAGAATAAACTTTGAAGTAAACTAAGGAAAGAAGAAATAACAGTGAAGTAATGAGAAAATGCCTGATTAGTAACGATAAGGTGAGCTAAATAACACCATGCGCAATTAATGAAGAGGTGGGCCCTGTACCTTCATAATGGTAAGACATGTGTATATTAGTCACTGCGTGAAAGTAGGCTTTGAGAAATAGTCGGGAATTTGGCTAAAAATAAAAGAGGACAGTAATAACCCTGGGCCCAAGGGAAATTGGACGCATGAAAAAAAGGTAAAAGAGATAAGGTAAGGATAAAGATAAAGTAAAGAGGAATAGGAATAAAGGAAAAATAGGAATAAGACGTTGAGAATTGAGGATTGAAAGCTGTTTGTGTTTTTGGGAGAACGTTGAAGTTAGTGTGAGAGTTTGGCCAAGGTGTCTCTGTTTGTTAGAAGAGTGATCTCTGTGTGTGTGTGTGAAGTGCTGTCTCAGCTGTGTTCTGGTTGTGTGTGAAAGATTGCGCAATGGGATGGTGGTTCATGAGATTTATGTTATGTTGATGCGATAGATTTCATATGAAATAGATATATATATAGGTTGTAGTTGAGAACAGGAGATTTATTTGTTTCCTAGTGATACAATATATGAGCCTCAAAGAAGAGGACTTTATAAATATTGATAAATACTTATGAGCCTTTGATGGGGACTTTGATAAAAGTTGTGAGCCTCTTTCGAGGGGACGTTTTGAATTTGGTAAGAAACGTATGAGCCCCAAGAAGGACATTTATGTCTGTGAAGAGAGGTGAAAAGATCAGTGAGGATATTTTTAGTAAGTCTGTGTGAGAGTGTGTGCTCCGGAGGGTGTGTGTGTGTGTTCCTTGTTTATGATTTCATATGTTGCTATATGGAGCATATTTGATCTTTAGAAAATTGGGCTAGATGTTCACTCTAGAATTAAAATACTGGAAGTTCTTGCTAAATTTAAAAGGTGGAGCAAGGGGGGGACACCCCATATAGAATGCAAATAGGATTGATCTTCCTAGAGGGGAAAAAAGTGCTGAGGGTGCTCCCTTTCCTTTTCTCCTTGTAAGGTAGTGCAATGGGAGACAAAATGTTAGATCATTGTGATTTGATTTGATGGTTTGACAGTTTTTAGGTTATTTGAATCAAATTAAAGTAAAAAGAGTCTGAAATACAGCTTGAGGATAATAATATATATTACTGAAATAAAGTATTATAATTATAATTGGGTATTTGTTAATAGTTGAAAGTTTAAAGGAGAAAAACATTTGCTGTAGATAAAATGACTTAAGTGTTGTTCATAAGGACCTAGTGGGTTCTTAAGATACTGAACTCTTGTCTGTTTTCTCTTATTCACCTATGGTGTTTGAGGAAGAGATAGAGGAGACAAGGTGTTTGTAAAGGTGATTATAGGTGTCACAAGGTGTATGTACAAGGAAAAAGAAAAAAAAGAGAAAATACAGTGACAATAACATAGTAAAAAAAAACGATGTAACAACAGTAATGAATGAATGAGTAAAAACAGAAGGAGAAAAGACAACAAGAGCATAGATGCACGAGACTGCTGCCATTTTTATAACATGCCTTTTTATAAAAAATATGTTTTTCAAGGAGATTTAAAATTAGACAAGGAGCTGGCTGTAGGGAATTAAAGCTCGGTGATGAAGCGAGGAGCTAGGTCATGAAGAACTTTAAAAGTTAATAATAAAATGTTAAAATCACTTCTAAATTTAACTGGCAGCTAGTGAAGTGCAGCTAAAACTGGAGTTCTGTGCTTAAATTTCTTGAATTTCTTGAACAGTCTGGCAGCAGAGTTTTGAACCAACTGCAGACGGTGGAGACAATTCTGGCTAAGACAGGTGTAGAGGCCTAAGTTGCAGTAGTTGAAGCAGGAGGACACAAGGGTATTTATGATTTTGTTGAGGTCATGGAAAGATAAAAAGATCTAATATGAGAAATATTTCTTAGATTGCAAGAGGGGCAACAGACGTGGATGTTAAAGTCTCCAAGTATATAATAATATTGTCAAAGCACTGAGTGATGAGGGACAGAAGTTTAGAAAATTCAGTAATAAGGCCAGAATTCAGTTTTGGGGGTCTATAGATTAAAACACAGAGTACTGGGTCTCTACTGTTAATTATAAAACTGAAGATTTAAAAGGTGGTAAAATTTCCAAAGGAGATGGGAGAACATTTATGAACATTCTTGCTGGTCTTGGTAGGATAAAAAAAAATAAAAATAATAAAATAAAATAAATAAATAAAAATGAAAATAAATAAATAAATAAGAGAAATTAGAAGGGGAGGTTTTCATGAAGAGGAATAGTGTCCTCTGGGCTAAGCCAAGTATGGGTGATCAAGATCATTCTGGGGTGAAGATAGTCAGAATGGGTTAGATGCACTATAAGTAATAAAATTCCACCGGGGAGCTAAAGAAGGAGTCATGGTGCAGCGATAGACTCTTTTGGCACTTAACTCAGTTGCGCACATAGTCTGACAGCATAGGACACATACCTTGAGTCAAAGGGCTAATACCATTACACAATGATAGTCAGCAGCTAATGTTAGCATAAGGTTCACACCCATAGGAGTAAGTAGTAACTGTAGCTGATTTAGTCTGAGAGACTGAGAGGTTTGTTAGTGACAGCTGTTCAGCTTGTGTTTATATGACTCTGGCATTTAACAGAGATGTTTATTCATGAAGATATTGGACTAAAAGAGCTCAGAGAGCACGTGGGATGTAGCAACTTCACCAGGGGGTGAACGAAACAACACTGATAATATGAGCTCTAATGTTGGCAGTAAAGTAGTATTTGTATAAGTAAAGGAGGGTTATGTACAGGATGCTTCTAGTGTGTCATTGAGTAGGCTCTTAGGCCAGCCCAAACAATTCTGGATACAGAAATGATGAAAAACAGTTTAACTCCATAGTTCAGGACTACACAGTTTAGTCTTTTCACATTTACAACAAGTATTTTCTAAGATGAGTAATGTGTTTTGAAAGAAATCACAAAAAATTGATGAGAGGCAGCCAAATCTCTGCTTGTGGGAATTTGACTTTAGCCATCCTGATGTGCCTCTGTAGGTCTTTTATGGATGTCTGGGTTGTACTGTTTAGGCCCAGCAATAGAATCAGTGTCTCTACCGTAGGAACTGGGTCCATTTTGGATAGAACACCCTGTACATGTCTGAAAGAGGCTCCCGGGAAGCTGTCTATCTGCAGGTCAGTTACTTTAAAGGGTGGAAATCTGGCGACGTTAGAGTCTCCCAGAATGAGCCATTTTTCCCTCCCCGCTAGGCTCCAGTTTTTGATTTTGTAAGTGGTGTTAATGTGTATGGTGGGCCTGCGTGTGAGTGGTGCTAATGTATGTTCAAGTGTGGTGTGTGTGGCACCTTCACTGCCTCTGCCAAAGACAATCTGGGACTGGAATGTTTTTTTGCGCAGAGGAGTCATAGAAGTACGTGGCACAAGGCTGATCTCCTCCGTGGGGTCACCCAGGAGCTCGTCGATTTCCTCACTGGTCAGGTCCATGAGTGCCACCGCGTCTCAGGCGGTAGCTGTGGGCGGCTGGCGGCATCCCGTTGTCTCCGATGGCTGCTCCCTCTCAGGTGGAAGTGAGGTCGGCTGCAGAGAAGGTGTGGATGCATCCTCACCTGGTTTGGCGCGGAAGGTACGCCTGGGTCTCTGCTCCCTGTGAGGGCGGTGACCGGTCTGGTGTCGTGTGGACCTGTGCCGTGACGGTCAGTGGTGTCCTCTGGGGGGGAGGTTGGGGTGGAGGCGCTCGCTGTTGCACCTCCGCAGATGCTGTGGCCTCTATGCGGTCATCAGGGACATTTTGGGGAGCTGGTTGTGTCCCCTGGGGGGGAGGTGGTGGAGGTGGAGGCGCTGGTTGGTGTGCCTCTGCAGGTGCCATGGCCCCTGTGTGATCACCTGAGACATGTTTGGGGGCTGGTGTCCCCCTGTCAGCCTGGCTGGCTATGAGTAGGGCCTCTGTATGCTCTACTGTGTCAGGAAGGAGGCGTCTGCCAAGGTTACGTCTGGCCAAGTTGGCTGCGATATCAAAGGGCTGTTGTCAGTCTGGGCTGGGCAGAGTGAACAACTTCTCAGTCTCTTGTTCAATAACCTCTGAGTAATGGTCAACAAAGTAGCCCAAAACGGGACAAATTTGCCCAAAACTGAAAAAAGTAGCCCAAAATGTGACAAAGTAGCCAATACGGGACAAAGTAGCCTAAACAGGACAAAGTAGCCCAAAATGGGTCAAAGTAGCCCAAAACAGGCAAACGTAGCCCAAAACGGACAAAGTAGCCTAAAAAGGACAAAGTAGCCCAAACGGGACAAAAGTAGCCCAAAACGGACAAAAGTAGCCCAAAACGGACAAAAGTAGCCCAAAACGGACCAAAGTAGCCCAAACGGGACAAAGTAGCCTAAACAGGACAAAGTAGCCCAAAACGGACAAAAGTAGCCCAAAACGGACAAAGTAGCCCAAAACGGACAAAAGTAGCCCAAAACGGACAAAAGTAGCCCAAAACGGACAAAGTAGCCCAAACGGGACAAAGTAGCCCAAAACGGACAAAAGTAGCCCTAAACGGACAAAAGTAGCCCAAAACGGACAAAGTAGCCCAAACGGGACAAAGTAGCCCAAAACGGACAAAAGTAGCCCAAAACGGACCAAAGTAGCCCAAAACGGACAAAGTAGCCCAAACGGGACAAAGTAGCCCAAAACGGACCAAAGTAGCCCAAACGGGACAAAGTAGCCCAAAACGGACCAAAGTAGCCCAAACGGGACAAAGTAGCCCAAACGGGACAAAAGTAGCCCAAAACGGACCAAAGTAGCCCAAAACGGACCAAAGTAGCCCTAAACGGATGAAAGTAGCCAAAAACGGACAAAAATAGCCCAAAACAGACAAAAGTAGCCCAAAACGGACAAAAGTAGCCCAAAGGGGACAAAGTAGCCCAAACGGGACAAAGTAGCCTAAACTGGACAAAGTATCCCAAAACGGACCAAAGTAGCCCAAAACGGACAAAAGTAGCCCAAAACGGACCAAAGTAGCCCAAACGGGACAAAGTAGCCCAAACAGGACAAAGTAGCCAAAAAAGGACAAAAGTAGCCCAAACGGGACAAAAATAGCCCAAAACGGACAAAAGTATACCAAAAAGGACAAAAGTAGCCCAAAACGGACCAAAGTAGCCCTAAATGGACAAAAGTAGCCCAAAACGGACCAAAGTAGCCCAAAACGGACAAAAGTAGCCCAAAACGGACAAAAGTAGCCCAAAACGGACCAAAGTAGCCCAAACGGGACAAAGTAGCCCAAAACGGACCAAAGTAGCCCAAAACGGACAAAAGTAGCCCAAAACGGACCAAAGTAGCCCAAAACGGACAAAAGTAGCCCAAAACGGACCAAAGTAGCCCAAAACGGACAAAGTAGCCCAAACGGGACAAAGTAGCCCAAACGGGACAAAAGTAGCCCAAAACGGACAAAAGTAGCCCAAAACGGACAAAAGTAGCCCAAACGGGACAAAGTAGCCCAAAAAGGGCCAAAGTAGCCAAAACGGACCAAAGTAGCCCTAAATGGACGAAAGTAGCCAAAAACGGACAAAAATAGCCCAAAACGGACAAAAGTAGCCCAAAACGGACAAAAGTAGCCCAAAACGGACAAAGTAGCCCAAACGGGACAAAGTAGCCCAAAACGGACAAAAGTAGCCCAAACGGGACAAAGTAGCCTAAACGGGACAAAGTAGCCCAAACGGGACAAAGTAGCCCAAAACAGACAAAAGTAGCCCAAAAAGGACAAAAGCAACCCAAAAAGGACAAAAGTAGCCCAAAACGGACCAAAGTAGCCTAAACAGGACAAAGTAGCCCAAAACGGAGAAAAGTAGCCCAAACGGGACAAAAGTAGCCCAAAAAGGACAAAAGTAGCCCAAACGGGACAAAGTAGCCCAAACGGGACAAAAGTAGCCC